>NW_027364734.1:0-183086 GCF_046119375.1 Phyllobates terribilis
ATTCTGAAATTTTTTGCTTTTTCCTGCTCCTCTAGCATGATAAAGAAGATTCAAAGAGAGAGAGATGCCAGCTCCTTTCATTCAGTCAGTAGCTTCAAACATTTCTGGTATATGAATAACATGATGTTTTTCAATGGCAAAAATCAATGAATATTGTAAATGCACAAACAGTAATTTCTCCGCATTGCAAGGTGCAATTCTGAATTTTTTGCTTTTTCCTGCTCCTCTTAGCATGATAAAGAAGATTCAAAGAGAGTGAGATGCCAGCTCCTTTCATTCAGTCAGTAGCTTCAAACATTTCTGGTATATGAATAACATGATGTTTTTCAATGGCAAAAATCAATGAATATTGTAAATGCACAAACAGTAATTTCTCCGCATTGCAAGGTGCAATTCTGAAATTTTTTGCTTTTTCCTGCTCCTCTTAGCATGATAAAGAATATTCAAAGAGAGTGAGATGCCAGCTCCTTTCATTCAGTCAGTAGCTTCAATCATTTCTGGATGTTTTTCAATGGCAAAAATCAATGAATATTGTAAATGCACAAACTGTAATTTCTCCGCATTGCAAGGTGCAATTCTGAAATTTTTGCTTTTTCCTGCTCCTCTTAGCATGATAAAGAAGATTCAAAGAGAGTGAGATGCCAGCTCCTTTCATTCAGTCAGTAGCTTCAATCATTTCTGGACGTTTTTCAATGGCAAAAATCAATGAATATTGTAAATGCACAAACAGTAATTTCTCCGCATTGCAAGGTGCAATTCTGAAATTTTTTGCTTTTTCCTGCTCCTCTTAGCATGATAAAGAAGATTCAAAGAGAGTGAGATGCCAGCTCCTTTCATTCAGTCAGTACCTTCAATCATTTCTGGATGTTTTTCAATGGCAAAAATCAATGAATATTGTAAATGCACAAACAGTAATTTCTCCGCATTGCAAGGTGCAATTCTGAAATTTTTTGCTTTTTCCCGCTCCTCTTAGCATGATAAAGAAGATTCAAAGAGAGTGAGGTGCCAGCTCCTTTCATTCAGTCAGTAGCTTCAAACATTTCTGGTATATGAATAACATGTTTTTCAATGGCAAAAATCATTGAATATTGTAAATGCACAAACAGTAATTTCTCCGCATTGCAAGGTGCAATTCTGAAATTTTTTGATTTTTCCTGCTCCTCTTAGCATGATAAAGAAGATTCAAAGAGAGTGAGATGCCAGCTCCTTTCATTCAGTCAGTAGCTTCAATCATTTCTGGACGTTTTTCAATGGCAAAAATCAATGAATATTGTAAATGCACAAACAGTAATTTCTCCGCATTGCAAGGTGCAATTCTGAAATTTTTTGCTTTTTCCTGCTCCTCTTAGCATGATAAAGAAGATTCAAAGAGAGTGAGATGCCAGCTCCTTTCATTCAGTCAGTAGCTTCAATCATTTCTGGACGGTTTTTCAATGGCAAAAATCAATGAATATTGTAAATGCACAAACAGTAATTTCTCCGCATTGCAAGGTGCAATTCTGAAATTTTTTGCTTTTTCCTGCTCCTCTTAGCATGATAAAGAAGATTCAAAGAGAGTGAGATGCCAGCTCCTTTCATTCAGTCAGTAGCTTCAAAACATTTCTGGTATATGAATAACATGATGTTTTTCAATGGCAAAAATCAATGAATATTGTAAATGCACAAACAGTAATTTCTCCGCATTGCAAGGTGCAAGTCTGAAATTTTTTGCTTTTTCCTGCTCCTCTTAGCAATGATAAAGAAGATTCAAAGAGAGTGAGATGCCAGCTACTTTCATTCAGTCAGTAGCTTCAATCATTCTGGACGTTTTTCAATGGTAAAAATCAATGAATATTGTAAATGCACAAACAGTAATTTCTCCACATTGCAAGGTGCAATTCTGAAATTTTTGCTTTTTCCTGCTCCTCTTAGCATGATAAAAAGATTCAAAGAGAGTGAGATGCCAGCTCCTTTCATTCAGTCAGTAGCTTCAAACATTTCTGGTATATGAATAACATGATGTTTTTCAATGGCAAAAAATCAATGAATATTGTAAATGCACAAACAGTAATTTCTCCGCATTGCAAGGTGCAATTCTGAAATTTTTTGCTTTTTCCTGCTCCTCTTAGCATGATAAAGAAGATTCAAAGAGAGTGAGATGCCAGCTCCTTTCATTCAGTCAGTAGCTTCAAACATTTCTGGTATATGAATAACATGATGTTTTTCAATGGCAAAAATCAATGAATATTGTAAATGCACAAAGAGTAATTTCTCCGCATTGCAAGGTGCAATTCTGAATTTTTTTGCTTTTTCCTGCTCCTCTTAGCTTGATAAAGAAGACTCAAAGAGAGTGAGATGCCAGCTCCTTTCATTCAGTCAGTAGCTTCAATCATTTCTGGACGTTTTTCAATGGCAAAAATCAATGAATATTGTAAATGCACAAACATTAATTTCTCCGCATGCAAGGTGCAATTCTGAAATTTTTTGCTTTTTCCTGCTCCTCTTAGCATGATAAAGAAGATTCAAAGAGAGTGAGATGCCAGCTCCTTTCATTCAGTCAGTAGCTTCAATCATTTCTGGACGTTTTTCAATGGCAAAAATCAATGAATATTGTAAATGCACAAACAGTAATTTCTCCGCATTGCAAGGTGCAATTCTGAAATTTTTTGCTTTTTCCTGCTCCTCTTAGCATGATAAAGAAGATTCAAAGAGAGTGAGATGCCAGCTCCTTTCATTCAGTCAGTAGCTACAAACATTTCTGGTATATGAATAACATGATGTTTTTCAATGGCAAAAATCAATGAATATTGTAAATGCACAAACAGTAATTTCTCGCATTGCAAGGTGCAATTCTGAAATTTTTTGCTTTTTCCTGCTCCTCTTAGCATGATAAAGAAGATTCAAAGAGAGTGAGATGCCAGCTCCTTTCATTCAGTCAGTAGCTTCAATCATTTCTGGATGTTTTTCAATGGCAAAAATCAATGAATATTGTAAATGCACAAACAGTAATTTCTCCGCATTGCAAGGTGCAATTCTGAAATTTTTGCTTTTTCCTGCTCCTCTTAGCATGATAAAGAAGATTCAAAGAGAGTGAGATGCCAGCTCCTTTCATTCAGTCAGTAGCTTCAAACATTTCTGGTATATGAATAACATGATGTTTTTCAATGGCAAAAATCAATGAATATTGTAAAAGCACAAAGAGTAATTTCTCCGCATTGCAAGGTGCAAATTCTGAAATTTTTTGCTTTTTCCTGCTCCTCTTAGCATGATAAAGAAGATTCAAAGAGAGTGAGATGCCAGCTCCTTTCATTCAGTCAGTAGCTTCAATCATTTCTGGACGTTTTTCAATGGCAAAAATCAATGAATATTGTAAATGCACAAACAGTAATTTCTCCGCATTGCAAGGTGCAATTCTGAAATTTTTTGCTTTTTCCTGCTCCTCTTAGCATGATAAAGAAGATTCAAAGAGAGTGAGATGCCAGCTCCTTTCAATTCAGTCAGTAGCTTCAATCATTTCTGGACGTTTTTCAATGGCAAAAATCAATGATATTGTAAATGCACAAACAGTAATTTCTCCGTATTGCAAGGTGCAATTCTGAAATTTTTTGCTTTTTCCTGCTCCTCTTAGCATGATAAAGAAGATTCAAAGAGAGTGAGATGCCAGCTCCTTTCATTCAGTCAGTAGCTACAAACATTTCTGGTATATGAATAACATGATGTTTTTCAATGGCAAAAATCAATGAATATTGTAAATGCACAAACAGTAATTTCTCCGCATTGCAAGGTGCAATTCTGAAATTTTTTGCTTTTTCCTGCTCCTCTTAGCATGATAAAGAAGATTCAAAGAGAGTGAGATGCCAGCTCCTTTCATTCAGTCAGTAGCTTCAATCATTTCTGGACGTTTTTCAATGGCAAAAATCAATGAATATTGTAAATGCACAAACAGTAATTTCTCCGCATTGCAAGGTGCAATTCTGAAATTTTTTGCTTTTTCCTGCTCCTCTTAGCATGATAAAGAAGATTCAAAGAGAGTGAGATGCCAGCTCCTTTCATTCAGTCAGTAGCTTCAATCATTTCTGGACGTTTTTCAATGGCAAAAATCAATGAATATTGTAAATGCACAAACAGTAATTTCTCCGCATTGCAAGGTGCAATTCTGAAATTTTTTGCTTTTTCCTGCTCCTCTTAGCATGACAAAGAAGATTCAAAGAGAGTAAGATGCCAGCTCCTTTCATTCAGTCAGTAGCTTCAATCATTTCTGGTATATGAATAACATGATGTTTTTCAATGGCAAAAATCAATGAATATTGTAAATGCACAAACAGTAATTTCTCCGCATTGCAAGGTGCAATTCTGAAATTTTTTGCTTTTTCCTGCTCCTCTTAGCATGATAAAGAAGATTCAAAGAGAGTGAGATGCCAGCTCCTTTCATTCAGTCAGTAGCTTCAATCATTTCTGGACGTTTTTCAATGGCAAAAATCAATGAATATTGTAAATGCACAAACAGTAATTTCTCCGCATTGCAAGGTGCAAGTCTGAAATTTTTTGCTTTTTCCTGCTCCTCTTAGCATGATAAAGAAGATTCAAAGAGAGTGAGATGCCAGCTCCTTTCATTCAGTCAGTAGCTTCAATCATTTCTGGACGTTTTTCAATGGCAAAAATCAATGAATATTGTAAATGCACAAACAGTAATTTCTCCGCATTGCAAGGTGCAATTCTGAAATTTTTTGCTTTTTCCTGCTCCTCTTAGCATGATAAAGAAGATTCAAAGAGAGTGAGATGCCAGCTCCTTTCATTCAGTCAGTAGCTTCAAACATTTCTGGTATATGAATAATATGATGTTTTTCAATGGCAAAAATCAATGAATATTGTAAAAGCACAAACAGTAATTTCTCCGCATTGCAAGGTGCAATTCTGAAATTTTTTGCTTTTCCTGCTCCTCTTAGCATGATAAAGAAGATTCAAAGAGAGTGAGATGCCAGCTCCTTTCATTCAGTCAGTAGCTTCAATCATTTCTGGACGTTTTTCAATGGCAAAAATCAATGAATATTGTAAATGCACAAACAGTAATTTCTCCGCATTGCAAGGTGCAATTCTGAAATTTTTTGCTTTTCCTGCTCCTCTTAGCATGATAAAGAAGATTCAAAGAGAGTGAGATGCCAGCTCCTTTCATTCAGTCAGTAGCTTCAAATCATTTCTGGTATATGAATAACATGATGTTTTTCAATGGCAAAAATCAATGAATATTGTAAATGCACAAACAGTAATTTCTCCGCATTGCAAGTTGCAATTCTGAAATTTTTTGCTTTTTCCTGCTCCTCTTAGCATGATAAAGAAGATTCAAAGAGAGTGAGATGCCAGCTCCTTTCATTCAGTCAGTAGCTTCAATCATTTCTGGACGTTTTTCAATGGCAAAAATCAATGAATATTGTAAATGCACAAACAGTAATTTCTCCGCATTGCAAGGTGCAATTCTGAAATTTTTTGCTTTTTCCTGCTCCTCTTAGCATGATAAAGAAGATTCAAAGAGAGTGAGATGCCAGCTCCTTTCATTCAGTCAGTAGCTTCAATCATTTCTGGACGTTTTTCAATGGCAAAAATCAATGAATATTGTAAATGCACAAACAGTAATTTCTCCGCATTGCAAGGTGCAATTCTGAAATTTTTTGCTTTTTCCTGCTCCTCTTAGCATGATAAAGAAGATTCAAAGAGAGTGAGATGCCAGCTCCTTTCATTCAGTCAGTAGCTTCAAACATTTCTGGTATATGAATAACATGATGTTTTTCAATGGCAAAAATCAATGAATATTGTAAATGCACAAACAGTAATTTCTCCGCATTGCAAGGTGCAATTCTGAAATTTTTTGCTTTTTCCTGCTCCTCTTAGCATGATAAAGAAGATTCAAAGAGAGTGAGATGCCAGCTCCTTTCATTCAGTCAGTAGCTTCAATCATTTCTGGACGTTTTTCAATGGCAAAAATCAATGAATATTGTAAATGCACAAACAGTAATTTCTCCGCATTGCAAGGTGCAATTCTGAAATTTTTTTGCTTTTTCCTGCTCCTCTTAGCATGATAAAGAAGATTCAAAGAGAGTGAGATGTCAGCTCCTTTCATTCAGTCAGTAGCTTCAAACATTTCTGGTATATGAATAACATGATGTTTTTCAATGGCAAAAATCAATGAATTTTGTAAATGCACAAACAGTAATTTCTCCGCATTGCAAGGTGCAATTCTGAAATTTTTTGCTTTTTCCTGCTCCTCTTAGCATGATAAAGAAGATTCAAAGAGAGTGAGATGCCAGTTCCTTTCATTCAGTCAGTAGCTTCAATCATTTCTGGACGTTTTTCAATGGCAAAAATCAATGAATATTGTAAATGCACAAACAGTAATTTCTCCGCATTGCAAGGTGCAATTCTGAAATTTTTTGCTTTTTCCTGCTCCTCTTAGCATGATAAAGAAGATTCAAAGAGAGTGAGATGCCAGCTCCTTTCATTCAGTCAGTAGCTTCAATCATTTCTGGTATATGAATAACATGATGTTTTTCAATGGCAAAAATCAATGAATATTGTAAATGCACAAACAGTAATTTCTCCGCATTGCAAGGTGCAATTCTGAATTTTTTTGCTTTTTCCTGCTCCTCTTAGCATGATAAAGAAGATTCAAAGAGAGTGAGATGCCAGCTCCTTTCATTCAGTCAGTAGCTTCAATCATTTCTGGACGTTTTTCAATGGCAAAAATCAATGAATATTGTAAATGCACAAACAGTAATTTCTCCGCATTGCAAGGTGCAATTCTGAAATTTTTTGCTTTTTCCTGCTCCTCTTAGCATGATAAACAAGATTCAAAGAGAGTGAGATGCCAGCTCCTTTCATTCAGTCAGTAGCTTCAATCATTTCTGGACGTTTTTCAATGGCAAAAATCAATGAATATTGTAAATGCACAAACAGTAATTTCTCCGCATTGCAAGGTGCAATTCTGAAAATTTTTGCTTTTTCCTGCTCCTCTTAGCATGATAAAGAAGATTCAAAGAGAGTGAGATGCCAGCTCCTTTCATTCAGTCAGTAGCTTCAAACATTTCTGGTATATGAATAACATGATGTTTTTCAATGGCAAAAATCAATGAATATTGTAAATGCACAAACAGTAATTTCTCCGCATTGCAAGGTGCAATTCTGAAATTTTTTGCTTTTTCCTGCTCCTCTTAGCATGATAAAGAAGATTCAAAGAGAGTGAGATGCCAGCTCCTTTCATTCAGTCAGTAGCTTCAATCATTTCTGGACGTTTTTCAATGGCAAAAATCAATGAATATTGTAAATGCACAAACAGTAATTTCTCCGCATTGCAAGGTGCAATTCTGAAATTTTTTGCTTTTTCCTGCTCCTCTTAGCATGATAAAGAAGATTCAAAGAGAGTGAGATGTCAGCTCCTTTCATTCAGTCAGTAGCTTCAAACATTTCTGGTATATGAATAACATGATGTTTTTCAATGGCAAAAATCAATGAATTTTGTAAATGCACAAACAGTAATTTCTCCGCATTGCAAGGTGCAATTCTGAAATTTTTTGCTTTTTCCTGCTCCTCTTAGCATGATAAAGAAGATTCAAAGAGAGTGAGATGCCAGTTCCTTTCATTCAGTCAGAAGCTTCAATCATTTCTGGACGTTTTTCAATGGCAAAAATCAATGAATATTGTAAATGCACAAACAGTAATTTCTCCGCATTGCAAGGTGCAATTCTGAAATTTTTTGCTTTTTCCTGCTCCTCTTAGCATGATAAAGAAGATTCAAAGAGAGTGAGATGCCAGCTCCTTTCATTCAGTCAGTAGCTTCAATCATTTCTGGTATATGAATAACATGATGTTTTTCAATGGCAAAAATCAATGAATATTGTAAATGCACAAACAGTAATTTCTCCGCATTGCAAGGTGCAATTCTGAATTTTTTTGCTTTTTCCTGCTCCTCTTAGCATGATAAAGAAGATTCAAAGAGAGTGAGATGCCAGCTCCTTTCATTCAGTCAGTAGCTTCAATCATTTCTGGACGTTTTTCAATGGCAAAAATCAATGAATATTGTAAATGCACAAACAGTAATTTCTCCGCATTGCAAGGTGCAATTCTGAAATTTTTTGCTTTTTCCTGCTCCTCTTAGCATGATAAACAAGATTCAAAGAGAGTGAGATGCCAGCTCCTTTCATTCAGTCAGTAGCTTCAATCATTTCTGGACGTTTTTCAATGGCAAAAATCAATGAATATTGTAAATGCACAAACAGTAATTTCTCCGCATTGCAAGGTGCAATTCTGAAATTTTTTGCTTTTTCCTGCTCCTCTTAGCATGATAAAGAAGATTCAAAGAGAGTGAGATGCCAGCTCCTTTCATTCAGTCAGTAGCTTCAAACATTTCTGGTATATGAATAACATGATGTTTTTCAATGGCAAAAATCAATGAATATTGTAAATGCACAAACAGTAATTTCTCCGCATTGCAAGGTGCAAGTCTGAAATTTTTTGCTTTTTCCTGCTCCTCTTAGCATGATAAAGAAGATTCAAAGAGAGTGAGATGCCAGCTACTTTCATTCAGTCAGTAGCTTCAATCATTTCTGGACGTTTTTCAATGGTAAAAATCAATGAATATTGTAAATGCACAAACAGTAATTTCTCCACATTGCAAGGTGCAATTCTGAAATTTTTCGCTTTTTCCTGCTCCTCTTAGCATGATAAAGAAGATTCAAAGAGAGTGAGATGCCAGCTCCTTTCATTCAGTCAGTAGCTTCAATCATTTCTGGTATATGAATAACATGATGTTTTTCAATGGCAAAAATCAATGAATATTGTAAATGCACAAACAGTAATTTCTCCGCATTGCAAGGTGCAATTCTGAAATTTTTTGCTTTTTCCTGCTCCTCTTAGCATGATAAAGAAGATTCAAAGAGAGTGAGATGCCAGCTCCTTTCATTCAGTCAGTAGCTTCAATCATTTCTGGACGTTTTTCAATGGCAAAAATCAATGAATATTGTAAATGCACAAACAGTAATTTCTCCGCATTGCAAGGTGCAATTCTGAAATTTTTTGCTTTTTCCTGCTCCTCTTAGCATGATAAAGAAGATTCAAAGAGAGTGAGATGCCAGCTCCTTTCATTCAGTCAGTAGCTTCAAACATTTCTGGTATATGAATAACATGATGTTTTTCAATGGCAAAAATCAATGAATATTGTAAATGCACAAACAGTAATTTCTCCGCATTGCAAGGTGCAATTCTGAAATTTTTTGCTTTTTCCTGCTCCTCTTAGCATGATAAAGAATATTCAAAGAGAGTGAGATGCCAGCTCCTTTCATTCAGTCAGTAGCTTCAATCATTTCTGGATGTTTTTCAATGGCAAAAATCAATGAATATTGTAAATGCACAAACTGTAATTTCTCCGCATTGCAAGGTGCAATTCTGAAATTTTTGGCTTTTTCCTGCTCCTCTTAGCATGATAAAGAAGATTCAAAGAGAGTGAGATGCCAGCTCCTTTCATTCAGTCAGTAGCTTCAATCATTTCTGGACGTTTTTCAATGGCAAAAATCAATGAATATTGTAAATGCACAAACAGTAATTTCTCCGCATTGCAAGGTGCAATTCTGAAATTTTTTGCTTTTTCCTGCTCCTCTTAGCATGATAAAGAAGATTCAAAGAGAGTGAGATGCCAGCTCCTTTCATTCAGTCAGTACCTTCAATCATTTCTGGATGTTTTTCAATGGCAAAAATCAATGAATATTGTAAATGCACAAACAGTAATTTCTCCGCATTGCAAGGTGCAATTCTGAAATTTTTTGCTTTTTCCCGCTCCTCTTAGCATGATAAAGAAGATTCAAAGAGAGTGAGGTGCCAGCTCCTTTCATTCAGTCAGTAGCTTCAAACATTTCTGGTATATGAATAACATGTTTTTCAATGGCAAAAATCATTGAATATTGTAAATGCACAAACAGTAATTTCTCCGCATTGCAAGGTGCAATTCTGAAATTTTTTGATTTTTCCTGCTCCTCTTAGCATGATAAAGAAGATTCAAAGAGAGTGAGATGCCAGCTCCTTTCATTCAGTCAGTAGCTTCAATCATTTCTGGACGTTTTTCAATGGCAAAAATCAATGAATATTGTAAATGCACAAACAGTAATTTCTCCGCATTGCAAGGTGCAATTCTGAAATTTTTTGCTTTTTCCTGCTCCTCTTAGCATGATAAAGAAGATTCAAAGAGAGTGAGATGCCAGCTCCTTTCATTCAGTCAGTAGCTTCAATCATTTCTGGACGTTTTTCAATGGCAAAAATCAATGAATATTGTAAATGCACAAACAGTAATTTCTCCGCATTGCAAGGTGCAATTCTGAAATTTTTTGCTTTTTCCTGCTCCTCTTAGCATGATAAAGAAGATTCAAAGAGAGTGAGATGCCAGCTCCTTTCATTCAGTCAGTAGCTTCAAACATTTCTGGTATATGAATAACATGATGTTTTTCAATGGCAAAAATCAATGAATATTGTAAATGCACAAACAGTAATTTCTCCGCATTGCAAGGTGCAAGTCTGAAATTTTTTGCTTTTTCCTGCTCCTCTTAGCATGATAAAGAAGATTCAAAGAGAGTGAGATGCCAGCTACTTTCATTCAGTCAGTAGCTTCAATCATTTCTGGACGTTTTTCAATGGTAAAAATCAATGAATATTGTAAATGCACAAACAGTAATTTCTCCACATTGCAAGGTGCAATTCTGAAATTTTTTGCTTTTTCCTGCTCCTCTTAGCATGATAAAAAGATTCAAAGAGAGTGAGATGCCAGCTCCTTTCATTCAGTCAGTAGCTTCAAACATTTCTGGTATATGAATAACATGATGTTTTTCAATGGCAAAAATCAATGAATATTGTAAATGCACAAACAGTAATTTCTCCGCATTGCAAGGTGCAATTCTGAAATTTTTTGCTTTTTCCTGCTCCTCTTAGCATGATAAAGAAGATTCAAAGAGAGTGAGATGCCAGCTCCTTTCATTCAGTCAGTAGCTTCAAACATTTCTGGTATATGAATAACATGATGTTTTTCAATGGCAAAAATCAATGAATATTGTAAATGCACAAAGAGTAATTTCTCCGCATTGCAAGGTGCAATTCTGAATTTTTTTGCTTTTTCCTGCTCCTCTTAGCATGATAAAGAAGACTCAAAGAGAGTGAGATGCCAGCTCCTTTCATTCAGTCAGTAGCTTCAATCATTTCTGGACGTTTTTCAATGGCAAAAATCAATGAATATTGTAAATGCACAAACATTAATTTCTCCGCATTGCAAGGTGCAATTCTGAAATTTTTTGCTTTTTCCTGCTCCTCTTAGCATGATAAAGAAGATTCAAAGAGAGTGAGATGCCAGCTCCTTTCATTCAGTCAGTAGCTTCAATCATTTCTGGACGTTTTTCAATGGCAAAAATCAATGAATATTGTAAATGCACAAACAGTAATTTCTCCGCATTGCAAGGTGCAATTCTGAAATTTTTTGCTTTTTCCTGCTCCTCTTAGCATGATAAAGAAGATTCAAAGAGAGTGAGATGCCAGCTCCTTTCATTCAGTCAGTAGCTACAAACATTTCTGGTATATGAATAACATGATGTTTTTCAATGGCAAAAATCAATGAATATTGTAAATGCACAAACAGTAATTTCTCCGCATTGCAAGGTGCAATTCTGAAATTTTTTGCTTTTTCCTGCTCCTCTTAGCATGATAAAGAAGATTCAAAGAGAGTGAGATGCCAGCTCCTTTCATTCAGTCAGTAGCTTCAATCATTTCTGGATGTTTTTCAATGGCAAAAATCAATGAATATTGTAAATGCACAAACAGTAATTTCTCCGCATTGCAAGGTGCAATTCTGAAATTTTTTGCTTTTTCCTGCTCCTCTTAGCATGATAAAGAAGATTCAAAGAGAGTGAGATGCCAGCTCCTTTCATTCAGTCAGTAGCTTCAAACATTTCTGGTATATGAATAACATGATGTTTTTCAATGGCAAAAATCAATGAATATTGTAAATGCACAAAGAGTAATTTCTCCGCATTGCAAGGTGCAATTCTGAAATTTTTTGCTTTTTCCTGCTCCTCTTAGCATGATAAAGAAGATTCAAAGAGAGTGAGATGCCAGCTCCTTTCATTCAGTCAGTAGCTTCAATCATTTCTGGACGTTTTTCAATGGCAAAAATCAATGAATATTGTAAATGCACAAACAGTAATTTCTCCGCATTGCAAGGTGCAATTCTGAAATTTTTTGCTTTTTCCTGCTCCTCTTAGCATGATAAAGAAGATTCAAAGAGAGTGAGATGCCAGCTCCTTTCATTCAGTCAGTAGCTTCAATCATTTCTGGACGTTTTTCAATGGCAAAAATCAATGAATATTGTAAATGCACAAACAGTAATTTCTCCGTATTGCAAGGTGCAATTCTGAAATTTTTTGCTTTTTCCTGCTCCTCTTAGCATGATAAAGAAGATTCAAAGAGAGTGAGATGCCAGCTCCTTTCATTCAGTCAGTAGCTACAAACATTTCTGGTATATGAATAACATGATGTTTTTCAATGGCAAAAATCAATGAATATTGTAAATGCACAAACAGTAATTTCTCCGCATTGCAAGGTGCAATTCTGAAATTTTTTGCTTTTTCCTGCTCCTCTTAGCATGATAAAGAAGATTCAAAGAGAGTGAGATGCCAGCTCCTTTCATTCAGTCAGTAGCTTCAATCATTTCTGGACGTTTTTCAATGGCAAAAATCAATGAATATTGTAAATGCACAAACAGTAATTTCTCCGCATTGCAAGGTGCAATTCTGAAATTTTTTGCTTTTTCCTGCTCCTCTTAGCATGATAAAGAAGATTCAAAGAGAGTGAGATGCCAGCTCCTTTCATTCAGTCAGTAGCTTCAATCATTTCTGGACGTTTTTCAATGGCAAAAATCAATGAATATTGTAAATGCACAAACAGTAATTTCTCCGCATTGCAAGGTGCAATTCTGAAATTTTTTGCTTTTTCCTGCTCCTCTTAGCATGACAAAGAAGATTCAAAGAGAGTAAGATGCCAGCTCCTTTCATTCAGTCAGTAGCTTCAATCATTTCTGGTATATGAATAACATGATGTTTTTCAATGGCAAAAATCAATGAATATTGTAAATGCACAAACAGTAATTTCTCCGCATTGCAAGGTGCAATTCTGAAATTTTTTGCTTTTTCCTGCTCCTCTTAGCATGATAAAGAAGATTCAAAGAGAGTGAGATGCCAGCTCCTTTCATTCAGTCAGTAGCTTCAATCATTTCTGGACGTTTTTCAATGGCAAAAATCAATGAATATTGTAAATGCACAAACAGTAATTTCTCCGCATTGCAAGGTGCAAGTCTGAAATTTTTTGCTTTTTCCTGCTCCTCTTAGCATGATAAAGAAGATTCAAAGAGAGTGAGATGCCAGCTCCTTTCATTCAGTCAGTAGCTTCAATCATTTCTGGACGTTTTTCAATGGCAAAAATCAATGAATATTGTAAATGCACAAACAGTAATTTCTCCGCATTGCAAGGTGCAATTCTGAAATTTTTTGCTTTTTCCTGCTCCTCTTAGCATGATAAAGAAGATTCAAAGAGAGTGAGATGCCAGCTCCTTTCATTCAGTCAGTAGCTTCAAACATTTCTGGTATATGAATAATATGATGTTTTTCAATGGCAAAAATCAATGAATATTGTAAAAGCACAAACAGTAATTTCTCCGCATTGCAAGGTGCAATTCTGAAATTTTTTGCTTTTTCCTGCTCCTCTTAGCATGATAAAGAAGATTCAAAGAGAGTGAGATGCCAGCTCCTTTCATTCAGTCAGTAGCTTCAATCATTTCTGGACGTTTTTCAATGGCAAAAATCAATGAATATTGTAAATGCACAAACAGTAATTTCTCCGCATTGCAAGGTGCAATTCTGAAATTTTTTGCTTTTTCCTGCTCCTCTTAGCATGATAAAGAAGATTCAAAGAGAGTGAGATGCCAGCTCCTTTCATTCAGTCAGTAGCTTCAATCATTTCTGGTATATGAATAACATGATGTTTTTCAATGGCAAAAATCAATGAATATTGTAAATGCACAAACAGTAATTTCTCCGCATTGCAAGTTGCAATTCTGAAATTTTTTGCTTTTTCCTGCTCCTCTTAGCATGATAAAGAAGATTCAAAGAGAGTGAGATGCCAGCTCCTTTCATTCAGTCAGTAGCTTCAATCATTTCTGGACGTTTTTCAATGGCAAAAATCAATGAATATTGTAAATGCACAAACAGTAATTTCTCCGCATTGCAAGGTGCAATTCTGAAATTTTTTGCTTTTTCCTGCTCCTCTTAGCATGATAAAGAAGATTCAAAGAGAGTGAGATGCCAGCTCCTTTCATTCAGTCAGTAGCTTCAATCATTTCTGGACGTTTTTCAATGGCAAAAATCAATGAATATTGTAAATGCACAAACAGTAATTTCTCCGCATTGCAAGGTGCAATTCTGAAATTTTTTGCTTTTTCCTGCTCCTCTTAGCATGATAAAGAAGATTCAAAGAGAGTGAGATGCCAGCTCCTTTCATTCAGTCAGTAGCTTCAAACATTTCTGGTATATGAATAACATGATGTTTTTCAATGGCAAAAATCAATGAATATTGTAAATGCACAAACAGTAATTTCTCCGCATTGCAAGGTGCAATTCTGAAATTTTTTGCTTTTTCCTGCTCCTCTTAGCATGATAAAGAAGATTCAAAGAGAGTGAGATGCCAGCTCCTTTCATTCAGTCAGTAGCTTCAATCATTTCTGGACGTTTTTCAATGGCAAAAATCAATGAATATTGTAAATGCACAAACAGTAATTTCTCCGCATTGCAAGGTGCAATTCTGAAATTTTTTGCTTTTTCCTGCTCCTCTTAGCATGATAAAGAAGATTCAAAGAGAGTGAGATGTCAGCTCCTTTCATTCAGTCAGTAGCTTCAAACATTTCTGGTATATGAATAACATGATGTTTTTCAATGGCAAAAATCAATGAATTTTGTAAATGCACAAACAGTAATTTCTCCGCATTGCAAGGTGCAATTCTGAAATTTTTTGCTTTTTCCTGCTCCTCTTAGCATGATAAAGAAGATTCAAAGAGAGTGAGATGCCAGTTCCTTTCATTCAGTCAGTAGCTTCAATCATTTCTGGACGTTTTTCAATGGCAAAAATCAATGAATATTGTAAATGCACAAACAGTAATTTCTCCGCATTGCAAGGTGCAATTCTGAAATTTTTTGCTTTTTCCTGCTCCTCTTAGCATGATAAAGAAGATTCAAAGAGAGTGAGATGCCAGCTCCTTTCATTCAGTCAGTAGCTTCAATCATTTCTGGTATATGAATAACATGATGTTTTTCAATGGCAAAAATCAATGAATATTGTAAATGCACAAACAGTAATTTCTCCGCATTGCAAGGTGCAATTCTGAATTTTTTTGCTTTTTCCTGCTCCTCTTAGCATGATAAAGAAGATTCAAAGAGAGTGAGATGCCAGCTCCTTTCATTCAGTCAGTAGCTTCAATCATTTCTGGACGTTTTTCAATGGCAAAAATCAATGAATATTGTAAATGCACAAACAGTAATTTCTCCGCATTGCAAGGTGCAATTCTGAAATTTTTTGCTTTTTCCTGCTCCTCTTAGCATGATAAACAAGATTCAAAGAGAGTGAGATGCCAGCTCCTTTCATTCAGTCAGTAGCTTCAATCATTTCTGGACGTTTTTCAATGGCAAAAATCAATGAATATTGTAAATGCACAAACAGTAATTTCTCCGCATTGCAAGGTGCAATTCTGAAAATTTTTGCTTTTTCCTGCTCCTCTTAGCATGATAAAGAAGATTCAAAGAGAGTGAGATGCCAGCTCCTTTCATTCAGTCAGTAGCTTCAAACATTTCTGGTATATGAATAACATGATGTTTTTCAATGGCAAAAATCAATGAATATTGTAAATGCACAAACAGTAATTTCTCCGCATTGCAAGGTGCAATTCTGAAATTTTTTGCTTTTTCCTGCTCCTCTTAGCATGATAAAGAAGATTCAAAGAGAGTGAGATGCCAGCTCCTTTCATTCAGTCAGTAGCTTCAATCATTTCTGGACGTTTTTCAATGGCAAAAATCAATGAATATTGTAAATGCACAAACAGTAATTTCTCCGCATTGCAAGGTGCAATTCTGAAATTTTTTGCTTTTTCCTGCTCCTCTTAGCATGATAAAGAAGATTCAAAGAGAGTGAGATGTCAGCTCCTTTCATTCAGTCAGTAGCTTCAAACATTTCTGGTATATGAATAACATGATGTTTTTCAATGGCAAAAATCAATGAATTTTGTAAATGCACAAACAGTAATTTCTCCGCATTGCAAGGTGCAATTCTGAAATTTTTTGCTTTTTCCTGCTCCTCTTAGCATGATAAAGAAGATTCAAAGAGAGTGAGATGCCAGTTCCTTTCATTCAGTCAGAAGCTTCAATCATTTCTGGACGTTTTTCAATGGCAAAAATCAATGAATATTGTAAATGCACAAACAGTAATTTCTCCGCATTGCAAGGTGCAATTCTGAAATTTTTTGCTTTTTCCTGCTCCTCTTAGCATGATAAAGAAGATTCAAAGAGAGTGAGATGCCAGCTCCTTTCATTCAGTCAGTAGCTTCAATCATTTCTGGTATATGAATAACATGATGTTTTTCAATGGCAAAAATCAATGAATATTGTAAATGCACAAACAGTAATTTCTCCGCATTGCAAGGTGCAATTCTGAATTTTTTTGCTTTTTCCTGCTCCTCTTAGCATGATAAAGAAGATTCAAAGAGAGTGAGATGCCAGCTCCTTTCATTCAGTCAGTAGCTTCAATCATTTCTGGACGTTTTTCAATGGCAAAAATCAATGAATATTGTAAATGCACAAACAGTAATTTCTCCGCATTGCAAGGTGCAATTCTGAAATTTTTTGCTTTTTCCTGCTCCTCTTAGCATGATAAAGAAGATTCAAAGAGAGTGAGATGCCAGCTCCTTTCATTCAGTCAGTAGCTTCAAACATTTCTGGTATATGAATAACATGATGTTTTTCAATGGCAAAAATCAATGAATATTGTAAATGCACAAACAGTAATTTCTCCGCATTGCAAGGTGCAAGTCTGAAATTTTTTGCTTTTTCCTGCTCCTCTTAGCATGATAAAGAAGATTCAAAGAGAGTGAGATGCCAGCTACTTTCATTCAGTCAGTAGCTTCAATCATTTCTGGACGTTTTTCAATGGTAAAAATCAATGAATATTGTAAATGCACAAACAGTAATTTCTCCACATTGCAAGGTGCAATTCTGAAATTTTTCGCTTTTTCCTGCTCCTCTTAGCATGATAAAGAAGATTCAAAGAGAGTGAGATGCCAGCTCCTTTCATTCAGTCAGTAGCTTCAATCATTTCTGGTATATGAATAACATGATGTTTTTCAATGGCAAAAATCAATGAATATTGTAAATGCACAAACAGTAATTTCTCCGCATTGCAAGGTGCAATTCTGAAATTTTTTGCTTTTTCCTGCTCCTCTTAGCATGATAAAGAAGATTCAAAGAGAGTGAGATGCCAGCTCCTTTCATTCAGTCAGTAGCTTCAATCATTTCTGGACGTTTTTCAATGGCAAAAATCAATGAATATTGTAAATGCACAAACAGTAATTTCTCCGCATTGCAAGGTGCAATTCTGAAATTTTTTGCTTTTTCCTGCTCCTCTTAGCATGATAAAGAAGATTCAAAGAGAGTGAGATGTCAGCTCCTTTCATTCAGTCAGTAGCTTCAAACATTTTTGGTATATGAATAACATGATGTTTTTCAATGGCAAAAATCAATGAATTTTGTAAATGCACAAACAGTAATTTCTCCGCATTGCAAGGTGCAATTCTGAAATTTTTTGCTTTTTCCTGCTCCTCTTAGCATGATAAAGAAGATTCAAAGAGAGTGAGATGCCAGTTCCTTTCATTCAGTCAGTAGCTTCAATCATTTCTGGACGTTTTTCAATGGCAAAAATCAATGAATATTGTAAATGCACAAACAGTAATTTCTCCGCATTGCAAGGTGCAATTCTGAAATTTTTTGCTTTTTCCTGCTCCTCTTAGCATGATAAAGAAGATTCAAAGAGAGTGAGATGCCAGCTCCTTTCATTCAGTCAGTAGCTTCAATCATTTCTGGTATATGAATAACATGATGTTTTTCAATGGCAAAAATCAATGAATATTGTAAATGCACAAACAGTAATTTCTCCGCATTGCAAGGTGCAATTCTGAAATTTTTTGCTTTTTCCTGCTCCTCTTAGCATGATAAAGAAGATTCAAAGAGAGTGAGATGCCAGCTCCTTTCATTCAGTCAGTAGCTTCAATCATTTCTGGACATTTTTCAATGGCAAAAATCAATGAATATTGTAAATGCACAAACAGTAATTTCTCCGCATTGCAAGGTGCAATTCTGAAATTTTTTGCTTTTTCCTGCTCCTCTTAGCATGATAAAGAAGATTCAAAGAGAGTGAGATGCCAGCTCCTTTCATTCAGTCAGTAGCTTCAATCATTTCTGGACGTTTTTCAATGGCAAAAATCAATGAATATTGTAAATGCACAAACAGTAATTTCTCCGCATTGCAAGGTGCAATTCTGAAATTTTTTGCTTTTTCCTGCTCCTCTTAGCATGATAAAGAAGATTCAAAGAGAGTGAGATGTCAGCTCCTTTCATTCAGTCAGTAGCTTCAAACATTTCTGGTATATGAATAACATGATGTTTTTCAATGGCAAAAATCAATGAATTTTGTAAATGCACAAACAGTAATTTCTCCGCATTGCAAGGTGCAATTCTGAAATTTTTTGCTTTTTCCTGCTCCTCTTAGCATGATAAAGAAGATTCAAAGAGAGTGAGATGCCAGTTCCTTTCATTCAGTCAGTAGCTTCAATCATTTCTGGACGTTTTTCAATGGCAAAAATCAATGAATATTGTAAATGCACAAACAGTAATTTCTCCGCATTGCAAGGTGCAATTCTGAAATTTTTTGCTTTTTCCTGCTCCTCTTAGCATGATAAAGAAGATTCAAAAAGAGTGAGATGCCAGCTCCTTTCATTCAGTCAGTAGCTTCAATCATTTCTGGTATATGAATAACATGATGTTTTTCAATGGCAAAAATCAATGAATATTGTAAATGCACAAACAGTAATTTCTCCGCATTGCAAGGTGCAATTCTGAAATTTTTTGCTTTTTCCTGCTCCTCTTAGCATGATAAAGAAGATTCAAAGAGAGTGAGATGCCAGCTCCTTTCATTCAGTCAGTAGCTTCAATCATTTCTGGACGTTTTTCAATGGCAAAAATCAATGAATATTGTAAATGCACAAACAGTAATTTCTCCGCATTGCAAGGTGCAATTCTGAAATTTTTTGCTTTTTCCTGCTCCTCTTAGCATGATAAACAAGATTCAAAGAGAGTGAGATGCCAGCTCCTTTCATTCAGTCAGTAGCTTCAATCATTTCTGGACGTTTTTCAATGGCAAAAATCAATGAATATTGTAAATGCACAAACAGTAATTTCTCCGCATTGCAAGGTGCAATTCTGAAATTTTTTGCTTTTTCCTGCTCCTCTTAGCATGATAAAGAAGATTCAAAGAGAGTGAGATGCCAGCTCCTTTCATTCAGTCAGTAGCTTCAAACATTTCTGGTATATGAATAACATGATGTTTTTCAATGGCAAAAATCAATGAATATTGTAAATGCACAAACAGTAATTTCTCCGCATTGCAAGGTGCAAGTCTGAAATTTTTTGCTTTTTCCTGCTCTTCTTAGCATGATAAAGAAGATTCAAAGAGAGTGAGATGCCAGCTACTTTCATTCCGTCAGTAGCTTCAATCATTTCTGGACGTTTTTCAATGGTAAAAATCAATGAATATTGTAAATGCACAAACAGTAATTTCTCCACATTGCAAGGTGCAATTCTGAAATTTTTTGCTTTTTCCTGCTCCTCTTAGCATGATAAAGAAGATTCAAAGAGAGTGAGATGCCAGCTCCTTTCATTCAGTCAGTAGCTTCAAACATTTCTGGTATATGAATAACATGATGTTTTTCAATGGCAAAAATCAATGAATATTGTAAATGCACAAACAGTAATTTCTCTGCATTGCAAGGTGCAATTCTGAAATTTTTTGCTTTTTCCTGCTCCTCTTAGCATGATAAAGAAGATTCAAAGAGAGTGAGATGCCAGCTACTTTCATTCAGTCAGTAGCTTCAATCATTTCTGGACGTTTTTCAATGGTAAAAATCAATGAATATTGTAAATGCACAAACAGTAATTTCTCCACATTGCAAGGTGCAATTCTGAAATTTTTTGCTTTTTCCTGCTCCTCTTAGCATGATAAAGAAGATTCAAAGAGAGTGAGATGCCTGCTCCTTTCATTCAGTCAGTAGCTTCAAACATTTCTGGTATATGAATAACATGATGTTTTTCAATGGCAAAAATCAATGAATATTGTAAATGCACAAACAGTAATTTCTCCGCATTGCAAGGTGCAATTCTGAAATTTTTTGCTTTTTCCTGCTCCTCTTAGCATGATAAAGAATATTCAAAGAGAGTGAGATGCCAGCTCCTTTCATTCAGTCAGTAGCTTCAATCATTTCTGGATGTTTTTCAATGGCAAAAATCAATGAATATTGTAAATGCACAAACTGTAATTTCTCCGCATTGCAAGGTGCAATTCTGAAATTTTTGGCTTTTTCCTGCTCCTCTTAGCATGATAAAGAAGATTCAAAGAGAGTGAGATGCCAGCTCCTTTCATTCAGTCAGTAGCTTCAATCATTTCTGGACGTTTTTCAATGGCAAAAATCAATGAATATTGTAAATGCACAAACAGTAATTTCTCCGCATTGCAAGGTGCAATTCTGAAATTTTTTGCTTTTTCCTGCTCCTCTTAGCATGATAAAGAAGATTCAAAGAGAGTGAGATGCCAGCTCCTTTCATTCAGTCAGTAGCTTCAATCATTTCTGGACGTTTTTCAATGGCAAAAATCAATGAATATTGTAAATGCACAAACAGTAATTTCTCCGCATTGCAAGGTGCAATTCTGAAATTTTTTGCTTTTTCCTGCTCCTCTTAGCATGATAAAGAAGATTCAAAGAGAGTGAGATGCCAGCTCCTTTCATTCAGTCAGTAGCTTCAAACATTTCTGGTATATGAATAACATGATGTTTTTCAATGGCAAAAATCAATGAATATTGTAAATGCACAAACAGTAATTTCTCCGCATTGCAAGGTGCAAGTCTGAAATTTTTTGCTTTTTCCTGCTCTTCTTAGCATGATAAAGAAGATTCAAAGAGAGTGAGATGCCAGCTACTTTCATTCCGTCAGTAGCTTCAATCATTTCTGGACGTTTTTCAATGGTAAAAATCAATGAATATTGTAAATGCACAAACAGTAATTTCTCCACATTGCAAGGTGCAATTCTGAAATTTTTTGCTTTTTCCTGCTCCTCTTAGCATGATAAAGAAGATTCAAAGAGAGTGAGATGCCAGCTCCTTTCATTCAGTCAGTAGCTTCAAACATTTCTGGTATATGAATAACATGATGTTTTTCAATGGCAAAAATCAATGAATATTGTAAATGCACAAACAGTAATTTCTCTGCATTGCAAGGTGCAATTCTGAAATTTTTTGCTTTTTCCTGCTCCTCTTAGCATGATAAAGAAGATTCAAAGAGAGTGAGATGCCAGCTACTTTCATTCAGTCAGTAGCTTCAATCATTTCTGGACGTTTTTCAATGGTAAAAATCAATGAATATTGTAAATGCACAAACAGTAATTTCTCCACATTGCAAGGTGCAATTCTGAAATTTTTTGCTTTTTCCTGCTCCTCTTAGCATGATAAAGAAGATTCAAAGAGAGTGAGATGCCTGCTCCTTTCATTCAGTCAGTAGCTTCAAACATTTCTGGTATATGAATAACATGATGTTTTTCAATGGCAAAAATCAATGAATATTGTAAATGCACAAACAGTAATTTCTCCGCATTGCAAGGTGCAATTCTGAAATTTTTTGCTTTTTCCTGCTCCTCTTAGCATGATAAAGAATATTCAAAGAGAGTGAGATGCCAGCTCCTTTCATTCAGTCAGTAGCTTCAATCATTTCTGGATGTTTTTCAATGGCAAAAATCAATGAATATTGTAAATGCACAAACTGTAATTTCTCCGCATTGCAAGGTGCAATTCTGAAATTTTTGGCTTTTTCCTGCTCCTCTTAGCATGATAAAGAAGATTCAAAGAGAGTGAGATGCCAGCTCCTTTCATTCAGTCAGTAGCTTCAATCATTTCTGGACGTTTTTCAATGGCAAAAATCAATGAATATTGTAAATGCACAAACAGTAATTTCTCCGCATTGCAAGGTGCAATTCTGAAATTTTTTGCTTTTTCCTGCTCCTCTTAGCATGATAAAGAAGATTCAAAGAGAGTGAGATGCCAGCTCCTTTCATTCAGTCAGTACCTTCAATCATTTCTGGATGTTTTTCAATGGCAAAAATCAATGAATATTGTAAATGCACAAACAGTAATTTCTCCGCATTGCAAGGTGCAATTCTGAAATTTTTTGCTTTTTCCCGCTCCTCTTAGCATGATAAAGAAGATTCAAAGAGAGTGAGGTGCCAGCTCCTTTCATTCAGTCAGTAGCTTCAAACATTTCTGGTATATGAATAACATGTTTTTCAATGGCAAAAATCATTGAATATTGTAAATGCACAAACAGTAATTTCTCCGCATTGCAAGGTGCAATTCTGAAATTTTTTGATTTTTCCTGCTCCTCTTAGCATGATAAAGAAGATTCAAAGAGAGTGAGATGCCAGCTCCTTTCATTCAGTCAGTAGCTTCAATCATTTCTGGACGTTTTTCAATGGCAAAAATCAATGAATATTGTAAATGCACAAACAGTAATTTCTCCGCATTGCAAGGTGCAATTCTGAAATTTTTTGCTTTTTCCTGCTCCTCTTAGCATGATAAAGAAGATTCAAAGAGAGTGAGATGCCAGCTCCTTTCATTCAGTCAGTAGCTTCAATCATTTCTGGACGTTATTCAATGGCAAAAATCAATGAATATTGTAAATGCACAAACAGTAATTTCTCCGCATTGCAAGGTGCAATTCTGAAATTTTTTGCTTTTTCCTGCTCCTCTTAGCATGATAAAGAAGATTCAAAGAGAGTGAGATGCCAGCTCCTTTCATTCAGTCAGTAGCTTCAATCATTTCTGGACGTTTTTCAATGGCAAAAATCAATGAATATTGTAAATGCACAAACAGTAATTTCTCCGCATTGCAAGGTGCAATTCTGAAATTTTTTGCTTTTTCCTGCTCCTCTTAGCATGATAAAGAAGATTCAAAGAGAGTGAGATGCCAGCTACTTTCATTCAGTCAGTAGCTTCAATCATTTCTGGACGTTTTTCAATGGTAAAAATCAATGAATATTGTAAATGCACAAACAGTAATTTCTCCACATTGCAAGGTGCAATTCTGAAATTTTTTGCTTTTTCCTGCTCCTCTTAGCATGATAAAGAAGATTCAAAGAGAGTGAGATGCCAGCTCCTTTCATTCAGTCAGTAGCTTCAAACATTTCTGGTATATGAATAACATGATGTTTTTCAATGGCAAAAATCAATGAATATTGTAAATGCACAAACAGTAATTTCTCCGCATTGCAAGGTGCAATTCTGAAATTTTTTGCTTTTTCCTGCTCCTCTTAGCATGATAAAGAAGATTCAAAGAGAGTGAGATGCCAGCTCCTTTCATTCAGTCAGTAGCTTCAAACATTTCTGGTATATGAATAACATGATGTTTTTCAATGGCAAAAATCAATGAATATTGTAAATGCACAAAGAGTAATTTCTCCGCATTGCAAGGTGCAATTCTGAAATTTTTTGCTTTTTCCTTCTCCTCTTAGCATGATAAAGAAGATTCAAAGAGAGTGAGATGCCAGCTCCTTTCATTCAGTCAGTAGCTTCAATCATTTCTGGACGTTTTTCAATGGCAAAAATCAATGAATATTGTAAATGCACAAACAGTAATTTCTCCGCATTGCAAGGTGCAATTCTGAAATTTTTTGCTTTTTCCTGCTCCTCTTAGCATGATAAAGAAGATTCAAAGAGAGTGAGATGCCAGCTCCTTTCATTCAGTCAGTAGCTTCAATCATTTCTGGACGTTTTTCAATGGCAAAAATCAATGAATATTGTAAATGCACAAACAGTAATTTCTCCGCATTGCAAGGTGCAATTCTGAAATTTTTTGCTTTTTCCTGCTCCTCTTAGCATGATAAAGAAGATTCAAAGAGAGTGAGATGCCAGCTCCTTTCATTCAGTCAGTAGCTACAAACATTTCTGGTATATGAATAACATGATGTTTTTCAATGGCAAAAATCAATGAATATTGTAAATGCACAAACAGTAATTTCTCCGCATTGCAAGGTGCAATTCTGAAATTTTTTGCTTTTTCCTGCTCCTCTTAGCATGATAAAGAAGATTCAAAGAGAGTGAGATGCCAGCTCCTTTCATTCAGTCAGTAGCTTCAATCATTTCTGGACGTTTTTCAATGGCAAAAATCAATGAATATTGTAAATGCACAAACAGTAATTTCTCCGCATTGCAAGGTGCAATTCTGAAATTTTTTGCTTTTTCCTGCTCCTCTTAGCATGATAAAGAAGATTCAAAGAGAGTGAGATGCCAGCTCCTTTCATTCAGTCAGTAGCTTCAATCATTTCTGGACGTTTTTCAATGGCAAAAATCAATGAATATTGTAAATGCACAAACAGTAATTTCTCCGCATTGCAAGGTGCAATTCTGAAATTTTTTGCTTTTTCCTGCTCCTCTTAGCATGACAAAGAAGATTCAAAGAGAGTAAGATGCCAGCTCCTTTCATTCAGTCAGTAGCTTCAATCATTTCTGGTATATGAATAACATGATGTTTTTCAATGGCAAAAATCAATGAATATTGTAAATGCACAAACAGTAATTTCTCCGCATTGCAAGGTGCAATTCTGAAATTTTTTGCTTTTTCCTGCTCCTCTTAGCATGATAAAGAAGATTCAAAGAGAGTGAGATGCCAGCTCCTTTCATTCAGTCAGTAGCTTCAATCATTCCTGGACGTTTTTCAATGGCAAAAATCAATGAATATTGTAAATGCACAAACAGTAATTTCTCCGCATTGCAAGGTGCAATTCTGAAATTTTTTGCTTTTTCCTGCTCCTCTTAGCATGATAAAGAAGATTCAAAGAGAGTGAGATGCCAGCTCCTTTCATTCAGTCAGTAGCTTCAATCATTTCTGGACGTTTTTCAATGGCAAAAATCAATGAATATTGTAAATGCACAAACAGTAATTTCTCCGCATTGCAAGGTGCAATTCTGAAATTTTTTGCTTTTTCCTGCTCCTCTTAGCATGATAAAGAAGATTCAAAGAGAGTGAGATGCCAGGTCCTTTCATTCAGTCAGTAGCTTCAAACATTTCTGGTATATGAATAATATGATGTTTTTCAATGGCAAAAATCAATGAATATTGTAAAAGCACAAACAGTAATTTCTCCGCATTGCAAGGTGCAATTCTGAAATTTTTTGCTTTTTCCTGCTCCTCTTAGCATGATAAAGAAGATTCAAAGAGAGTGAGATGCCAGCTCCTTTCATTCAGTCAGTAGCTTCAATCATTTCTGGACGTTTTTCAATGGCAAAAATCAATGAATATTGTAAATGCACAAACAGTAATTTCTCCGCATTGCAAGGTGCAATTCTGAAATTTTTTGCTTTTTCCTGCTCCTCTTAGCATGATAAAGAAGATTCAAAGAGAGTGAGATGCCAGCTCCTTTCATTCAGTCAGTAGCTTCAATCATTTCTGGTATATGAATAACATGATGTTTTTCAATGGCAAAAATCAATGAATATTGTAAATGCACAAACAGTAATTTCTCCGCATTGCAAGTTGCAATTCTGAAATTTTTTGCTTTTTCCTGCTCCTCTTAGCATGATAAAGAAGATTCAAAGAGAGTGAGATGCCAGCTCCTTTCATTCAGTCAGTAGCTTCAATCATTTCTGGACGTTTTTCAATGGCAAAAATCAATGAATATTGTAAATGCACAAACAGTAATTTCTCCGCATTGCAAGGTGCAATTCTGAAATTTTTTGCTTTTTCCTGCTCCTCTTAGCATGATAAAGAAGATTCAAAGAGAGTGAGATGCCAGCTCCTTTCATTCAGTCAGTAGCTTCAATCATTTCTGGACGTTTTTCAATGGCAAAAATCAATGAATATTGTAAATGCACAAACAGTAATTTCTCCGCATTGCAAGGTGCAATTCTGAAATTTTTTGCTTTTTCCTGCTCCTCTTAGCATGATAAAGAAGATTCAAAGAGAGTGAGATGCCAGCTCCTTTCATTCAGTCAGTAGCTTCAAACATTTCTGGTATATGAATAACATGATGTTTTTCAATGGCAAAAATCAATGAATATTGTAAATGCACAAACAGTAATTTCTCCGCATTGCAAGGTGCAATTCTGAAATTTTTTGCTTTTTCCTGCTCCTCTTAGCATGATAAAGAAGATTCAAAGAGAGTGAGATGCCAGCTCCTTTCATTCAGTCAGTAGCTTCAATCATTTCTGGACGTTTTTCAATGGCAAAAATCAATGAATATTGTAAATGCACAAACAGTAATTTCTCCGCATTGCAAGGTGCAATTCTGAAATTTTTTGCTTTTTCCTGCTCCTCTTAGCATGACAAAGAAGATTCAAAGAGAGTAAGATGCCAGCTCCTTTCATTCAGTCAGTAGCTTCAATCATTTCTGGTATATGAATAACATGATGTTTTTCAATGGCAAAAATCAATGAATATTGTAAATGCACAAACAGTAATTTCTCCGCATTGCAAGGTGCAATTCTGAAATTTTTTGCTTTTTCCTGCTCCTCTTAGCATGATAAAGAAGATTCAAAGAGAGTGAGATGCCAGCTCCTTTCATTCAGTCAGTAGCTTCAATCATTTCTGGACGTTTTTCAATGGCAAAAATCAATGAATATTGTAAATGCACAAACAGTAATTTCTCCGCATTGCAAGGTGCAATTCTGAAATTTTTTGCTTTTTCCTGCTCCTCTTAGCATGATAAAGAAGATTCAAAGAGAGTGAGATGCCAGCTCCTTTCATTCAGTCAGTAGCTTCAATCATTTCTGGACGTTTTTCAATGGCAAAAATCAATGAATATTGTAAATGCACAAACAGTAATTTCTCCGCATTGCAAGGTGCAATTCTGAAATTTTTTGCTTTTTCCTGCTCCTCTTAGCATGATAAAGAAGATTCAAAGAGAGTGAGATGCCAGGTCCTTTCATTCAGTCAGTAGCTTCAAACATTTCTGGTATATGAATAATATGATGTTTTTCAATGGCAAAAATCAATGAATATTGTAAAAGCACAAACAGTAATTTCTCCGCATTGCAAGGTGCAATTCTGAAATTTTTTGCTTTTTCCTGCTCCTCTTAGCATGATAAAGAAGATTCAAAGAGAGTGAGATGCCAGCTCCTTTCATTCAGTCAGTAGCTTCAATCATTTCTGGACGTTTTTCAATGGCAAAAATCAATGAATATTGTAAATGCACAAACAGTAATTTCTCCGCATTGCAAGGTGCAATTCTGAAATTTTTGCTTTTTCCTGCTCCTCTTAGCATGATAAAGAAGATTCAAAGAGAGTGAGATGCCAGCTCCTTTCATTCAGTCAGTAGCTTCAATCATTTCTGGACGTTTTTCAATGGCAAAAATCAATGAATATTGTAAATGCACAAACAGTAATTTCTCCGCATTGCAAGGTGCAATTCTGAAATTTTTTGCTTTTTCCTGCTCCTCTTAGCATGATAAAGAAGATTCAAAGAGAGTGAGATGCCAGCTCCTTTCATTCAGTCAGTAGCTTCAATAATTTCTGGACGTTTTTCAATGGCAAAAATCAATGAATATTGTAAATGCACAAACAGTAATTTCTCCGCATTGCAAGGTGCAATTCTGAAATTTTTTGCTTTTTCCTGCTCCTCTTAGCATGATAAAGAAGATTCAAAGAGAGTGAGATGCCAGGTCCTTTCATTCAGTCAGTAGCTTCAAACATTTCTGGTATATGAATAATATGATGTTTTTCAATGGCAAAAATCAATGAATATTGTAAAAGCACAAACAGTAATTTCTCCGCATTGCAAGGTGCAATTCTGAAATTTTTTGCTTTTTCCTGCTCCTCTTAGCATGATAAAGAAGATTCAAAGAGAGTGAGATGCCAGCTCCTTTCATTCAGTCAGTAGCTTCAATCATTTCTGGACGTTTTTCAATGGCAAAAATCAATGAATATTGTAAATGCACAAACAGTAATTTCTCCGCATTGCAAGGTGCAATTCTGAAATTTTTTGCTTTTTCCTGCTCCTCTTAGCATGATAAAGAAGATTCAAAGAGAGTGAGATGCCAGCTCCTTTCATTCAGTCAGTAGCTTCAATCATTTCTGGTATATGAATAACATGATGTTTTTCAATGGCAAAAATCAATGAATATTGTAAATGCACAAACAGTAATTTCTCCGCATTGCAAGTTGCAATTCTGAAATTTTTTGCTTTTTCCTGCTCCTCTTAGCATGATAAAGAAGATTCAAAGAGAGTGAGATGCCAGCTCCTTTCATTCAGTCAGTAGCTTCAATCATTTCTGGACGTTTTTCAATGGCAAAAATCAATGAATATTGTAAATGCACAAACAGTAATTTCTCCGCATTGCAAGGTGCAATTCTGAAATTTTTTGCTTTTTCCTGCTCCTCTTAGCATGATAAAGAAGATTCAAAGAGAGTGAGATGCCAGCTCCTTTCATTCAGTCAGTAGCTTCAATCATTTCTGGACGTTTTTCAATGGCAAAAATCAATGAATATTGTAAATGCACAAACAGTAATTTCTCCGCATTGCAAGGTGCAATTCTGAAATTTTTTGCTTTTTCCTGCTCCTCTTAGCATGATAAAGAAGATTCAAAGAGAGTGAGATGCCAGCTCCTTTCATTCAGTCAGTAGCTTCAAACATTTCTGGTATATGAATAACATGATGTTTTTCAATGGCAAAAATCAATGAATATTGTAAATGCACAAACAGTAATTTCTCCGCATTGCAAGGTGCAATTCTGAAATTTTTTGCTTTTTCCTGCTCCTCTTAGCATGATAAAGAAGATTCAAAGAGAGTGAGATGCCAGCTCCTTTCATTCAGTCAGTAGCTTCAATCATTTCTGGACGTTTTTCAATGGCAAAAATCAATGAATATTGTAAATGCACAAACAGTAATTTCTCCGCATTGCAAGGTGCAATTCTGAAATTTTTTGCTTTTTCCTGCTCCTCTTAGCATGACAAAGAAGATTCAAAGAGAGTAAGATGCCAGCTCCTTTCATTCAGTCAGTAGCTTCAATCATTTCTGGTATATGAATAACATGATGTTTTTCAATGGCAAAAATCAATGAATATTGTAAATGCACAAACAGTAATTTCTCCGCATTGCAAGGTGCAATTCTGAAATTTTTTGCTTTTTCCTGCTCCTCTTAGCATGATAAAGAAGATTCAAAGAGAGTGAGATGCCAGCTCCTTTCATTCAGTCAGTAGCTTCAATCATTTCTGGACGTTTTTCAATGGCAAAAATCAATGAATATTGTAAATGCACAAACAGTAATTTCTCCGCATTGCAAGGTGCAATTCTGAAATTTTTTGCTTTTTCCTGCTCCTCTTAGCATGATAAAGAAGATTCAAAGAGAGTGAGATGCCAGCTCCTTTCATTCAGTCAGTAGCTTCAATCATTTCTGGACGTTTTTCAATGGCAAAAATCAATGAATATTGTAAATGCACAAACAGTAATTTCTCCGCATTGCAAGGTGCAATTCTGAAATTTTTTGCTTTTTCCTGCTCCTCTTAGCATGATAAAGAAGATTCAAAGAGAGTGAGATGCCAGGTCCTTTCATTCAGTCAGTAGCTTCAAACATTTCTGGTATATGAATAATATGATGTTTTTCAATGGCAAAAATCAATGAATATTGTAAAAGCACAAACAGTAATTTCTCCGCATTGCAAGGTGCAATTCTGAAATTTTTTGCTTTTTCCTGCTCCTCTTAGCATGATAAAGAAGATTCAAAGAGAGTGAGATGCCAGCTCCTTTCATTCAGTCAGTAGCTTCAATCATTTCTGGACGTTTTTCAATGGCAAAAATCAATGAATATTGTAAATGCACAAACAGTAATTTCTCCGCATTGCAAGGTGCAATTCTGAAATTTTTTGCTTTTTCCTGCTCCTCTTAGCATGATAAAGAAGATTCAAAGAGAGGGAGATGCCAGCTCCTTTCATTCAGTCAGTAGCTTCAATCATTTCTGGTATATGAATAACATGATGTTTTTCAATGGCAAAAATCAATGAATATTGTAAATGCACAAACAGTAATTTCTCCGCATTGCAAGTTGCAATTCTGAAATTTTTTGCTTTTTCCTGCTCCTCTTAGCATGATAAAGAAGATTCAAAGAGAGTGAGATGCCAGCTCCTTTCATTCAGTCAGTAGCTTCAATCATTTCTGGACGTTTTTCAATGGCAAAAATCAATGAATATTGTAAATGCACAAACAGTAATTTCTCCGCATTGCAAGGTGCAATTCTGAAATTTTTTGCTTTTTCCTGCTCCTCTTAGCATGATAAAGAAGATTCAAAGAGAGTGAGATGCCAGCTCCTTTCATTCAGTCAGTAGCTTCAATCATTTCTGGACGTTTTTCAATGGCAAAAATCAATGAATATTGTAAATGCACAAACAGTAATTTCTCCGCATTGCAAGGTGCAATTCTGAAATTTTTTTCTTTTTCCTGCTCCTCTTAACATGATAAAGATTCAAAGAGAGTGAGATGCCAGCTCCTTTCATTCAGTCAGTAGCTTCAAACATTTCTGGTATATGAATAACATGATGTTTTTCAATGGCAAAAATCAATGAAAATTGTAAATGCACAAACAGTAATTTCTCCGCATTGCAAGGTGCAATTCTGAAATTTTTTGCTTTTTCCTGCTCCTCTTAGCATGATAAAGAAGATTCAAAGAGAGTGAGATGCCAGCTCCTTTCATTCAGTCAGTAGCTTCAATCATTTCTGGTATATGAATAACATGATGTTTTTCAATGGCAAAAATCAATGAATATTGTAAATGCACAAACAGTAATTTCTCCACATTGCAAGGTGCAATTCTGAAATTTTTTGCTTTTTCCTGCTCCTCTTAGCATGATAAAGAAGATTCAAAGAGAGTGAGATGCCAGCTCCTTTCATTCAGTCAGTAGCTTCAATCATTTCTGGACGTTTTTCAATGGCAAAAATCAATGAATATTGTAAATGCACAAACAGTAATTTCTCCGCATTGCAAGGTGCAATTCTGAAATTTTTTGCTTTTTCCTGCTCCTCTTAGCATGATAAAGAAGATTCAAAGAGAGTGAGATGCCAGCTCCTTTCATTCAGTCAGTAGCTACAAACATTTCTGGTATATGAATAACATGATGTTTTTCAATGGCAAAAATCAATGAATATTGTAAATGCACAAACAGTAATTTCTCCGCATTGCAAGGTGCAATTCTGAAATTTTTTGCTTTTTCCTGCTCCTCTTAGCATGATAAAGAAGATTCAAAGAGAGTGAGATGCCAGCTCCTTTCATTCAGTCAGTAGCTTCAATCATTTCTGGACGTTTTTCAATGGCAAAAATCAATGAATATTGTAAATGCACAAACAGTAATTTCTCCGCATTGCAAGGTGCAATTCTGAAATTTTTTGCTTTTTCCTGCTCCTCTTAGCATGGTAAAGAAGATTCAAAGAGAGTGAGATGCCAGCTCCTTTCATTCAGTCAGTAGCTTCAATCATTTCTGGACGTTTTTCAATGGCAAAAATCAATGAATATTGTAAATGCACAAACAGTAATTTCTCCGCATTGCAAGGTGCAATTCTGAAATTTTTTGCTTTTTCCTGCTCCTCTTAGCATGACAAAGAAGATTCAAAGAGAGTAAGATGCCAGCTCCTTTCATTCAGTCAGTAGCTTCAATCATTTCTGGTATATGAATAACATGATGTTTTTCAATGGCAAAAATCAATGAATATTGTAAATGCACAAACAGTAATTTCTCCGCATTGCAAGGTGCAATTCTGAAATTTTTTGCTTTTTCCTGCTCCTCTTAGCATGATAAAGAAGATTCAAAGAGAGTGAGATGCCAGCTCCTTTCATTCAGTCAGTAGCTTCAATCATTTCTGGACGTTTTTCAATGGCAAAAATCAATGAATATTGTAAATGCACAAACAGTAATTTCTCCGCATTGCAAGGTGCAATTCTGAAATTTTTTGCTTTTTCCTGCTCCTCTTAGCATGATAAAGAAGATTCAAAGAGAGTGAGATGCCAGCTCCTTTCATTCAGTCAGTAGCTTCAATCATTTCTGGACGTTTTTCAATGGCAAAAATCAATGAATATTGTAAATGCACAAACAGTAATTTCTCCGCATTGCAAGGTGCAATTCTGAAATTTTTTGCTTTTTCCTGCTCCTCTTAGCATGATAAAGAAGATTCAAAGAGAGTGAGATGCCAGCTCCTTTCATTCAGTCAGTAGCTTCAAACATTTCTGGTATATGAATAATATGATGTTTTTCAATGGCAAAAATCAATGAATATTGTAAAAGCACAAACAGTAATTTCTCCGCATTGCAAGGTGCAATTCTGAAATTTTTTGCTTTTTCCTGCTCCTCTTAGCATGATAAAGAAGATTCAAAGAGAGTGAGATGCCAGCTCCTTTCATTCAGTCAGTAGCTTCAATCATTTCTGGACGTTTTTCAATGGCAAAAATCAATGAATATTGTAAATGCACAAACAGTAATTTCTCCGCATTGCAAGGTGCAATTCTGAAATTTTTTGCTTTTTCCTGCTCCTCTTAGCATGATAAAGAAGATTCAAAGAGAGTGAGATGCCAGCTCCTTTCATTCAGTCAGTAGCTTCAATCATTTCTGGACGTTTTTCAATGGCAAAAATCAATGAATATTGTAAATGCACAAACAGTAATTTCTCCGCATTGCAAGGTGCAATTCTGAAATTTTTTGCTTTTTCCTGCTCCTCTTAGCATGATAAAGAAGATTCAAAGAGAGTGAGATGCCAGCTCCTTTCATTCAGTCAGTAGCTTCAAACATTTCTGGTATATGAATAACATGATGTTTTTCAATGGCAAAAATCAATGAATATTGTAAATGCACAAACAGTAATTTCTCCGCATTGCAAGGTGCAATTCTGAAATTTTTTGCTTTTTCCTGCTCCTCTTAGCATGATAAAGAAGATTCAAAGAGAGTGAGATGCCAGCTCCTTTCATTCAGTCAGTAGCTTCAATCATTTCTGGACGTTTTTCAATGGCAAAAATCAATGAATATTGTAAATGCACAAACAGTAATTTCTCCGCATTGCAAGGTGCAATTCTGAAATTTTTTGCTTTTTCCTGCTCCTCTTAGCATGACAAAGAAGATTCAAAGAGAGTAAGATGCCAGCTCCTTTCATTCAGTCAGTAGCTTCAATCATTTCTGGTATATGAATAACATGATGTTTTTCAATGGCAAAAATCAATGAATATTGTAAATGCACAAACAGTAATTTCTCCGCATTGCAAGGTGCAATTCTGAAATTTTTTGCTTTTTCCTGCTCCTCTTAGCATGATAAAGAAGATTCAAAGAGAGTGAGATGCCAGCTCCTTTCATTCAGTCAGTAGCTTCAATCATTTCTGGACGTTTTTCAATGGCAAAAATCAATGAATATTGTAAATGCACAAACAGTAATTTCTCCGCATTGCAAGGTGCAATTCTGAAATTTTTTGCTTTTTCCTGCTCCTCTTAGCATGATAAAGAAGATTCAAAGAGAGTGAGATGCCAGCTCCTTTCATTCAGTCAGTAGCTTCAATCATTTCTGGACGTTTTTCAATGGCAAAAATCAATGAATATTGTAAATGCACAAACAGTAATTTCTCCGCATTGCAAGGTGCAATTCTGAAATTTTTTGCTTTTTCCTGCTCCTCTTAGCATGATAAAGAAGATTCAAAGAGAGTGAGATGCCAGGTCCTTTCATTCAGTCAGTAGCTTCAAACATTTCTGGTATATGAATAATATGATGTTTTTCAATGGCAAAAATCAATGAATATTGTAAAAGCACAAACAGTAATTTCTCCGCATTGCAAGGTGCAATTCTGAAATTTTTTGCTTTTTCCTGCTCCTCTTAGCATGATAAAGAAGATTCAAAGAGAGTGAGATGCCAGCTCCTTTCATTCAGTCAGTAGCTTCAATCATTTCTGGACGTTTTTCAATGGCAAAAATCAATGAATATTGTAAATGCACAAACAGTAATTTCTCCGCATTGCAAGGTGCAATTCTGAAATTTTTTGCTTTTTCCTGCTCCTCTTAGCATGATAAAGAAGATTCAAAGAGAGTGAGATGCCAGCTCCTTTCATTCAGTCAGTAGCTTCAATCATTTCTGGACGTTTTTCAATGGCAAAAATCAATGAATATTGTAAATGCACAAACAGTAATTTCTCCGCATTGCAAGGTGCAATTCTGAAATTTTTTGCTTTTTCCTGCTCCTCTTAGCATGATAAAGAAGATTCAAAGAGAGTGAGATGCCAGCTCCTTTCATTCAGTCAGTAGCTTCAATAATTTCTGGACGTTTTTCAATGGCAAAAATCAATGAATATTGTAAATGCACAAACAGTAATTTCTCCGCATTGCAAGGTGCAATTCTGAAATTTTTTGCTTTTTCCTGCTCCTCTTAGCATGATAAAGAAGATTCAAAGAGAGTGAGATGCCAGGTCCTTTCATTCAGTCAGTAGCTTCAAACATTTCTGGTATATGAATAATATGATGTTTTTCAATGGCAAAAATCAATGAATATTGTAAAAGCACAAACAGTAATTTCTCCGCATTGCAAGGTGCAATTCTGAAATTTTTTGCTTTTTCCTGCTCCTCTTAGCATGATAAAGAAGATTCAAAGAGAGTGAGATGCCAGCTCCTTTCATTCAGTCAGTAGCTTCAATCATTTCTGGACGTTTTTCAATGGCAAAAATCAATGAATATTGTAAATGCACAAACAGTAATTTCTCCGCATTGCAAGGTGCAATTCTGAAATTTTTTGCTTTTTCCTGCTCCTCTTAGCATGATAAAGAAGATTCAAAGAGAGTGAGATGCCAGCTCCTTTCATTCAGTCAGTAGCTTCAATCATTTCTGGTATATGAATAACATGATGTTTTTCAATGGCAAAAATCAATGAATATTGTAAATGCACAAACAGTAATTTCTCCGCATTGCAAGTTGCAATTCTGAAATTTTTTGCTTTTTCCTGCTCCTCTTAGCATGATAAAGAAGATTCAAAGAGAGTGAGATGCCAGCTCCTTTCATTCAGTCAGTAGCTTCAATCATTTCTGGACGTTTTTCAATGGCAAAAATCAATGAATATTGTAAATGCACAAACAGTAATTTCTCCGCATTGCAAGGTGCAATTCTGAAATTTTTTGCTTTTTCCTGCTCCTCTTAGCATGATAAAGAAGATTCAAAGAGAGTGAGATGCCAGCTCCTTTCATTCAGTCAGTAGCTTCAATCATTTCTGGACGTTTTTCAATGGCAAAAATCAATGAATATTGTAAATGCACAAACAGTAATTTCTCCGCATTGCAAGGTGCAATTCTGAAATTTTTTGCTTTTTCCTGCTCCTCTTAGCATGATAAAGAAGATTCAAAGAGAGTGAGATGCCAGCTCCTTTCATTCAGTCAGTAGCTTCAAACATTTCTGGTATATGAATAACATGATGTTTTTCAATGGCAAAAATCAATGAATATTGTAAATGCACAAACAGTAATTTCTCCGCATTGCAAGGTGCAATTCTGAAATTTTTTGCTTTTTCCTGCTCCTCTTAGCATGATAAAGAAGATTCAAAGAGAGTGAGATGCCAGCTCCTTTCATTCAGTCAGTAGCTTCAATCATTTCTGGACGTTTTTCAATGGCAAAAATCAATGAATATTGTAAATGCACAAACAGTAATTTCTCCGCATTGCAAGGTGCAATTCTGAAATTTTTTGCTTTTTCCTGCTCCTCTTAGCATGACAAAGAAGATTCAAAGAGAGTAAGATGCCAGCTCCTTTCATTCAGTCAGTAGCTTCAATCATTTCTGGTATATGAATAACATGATGTTTTTCAATGGCAAAAATCAATGAATATTGTAAATGCACAAACAGTAATTTCTCCGCATTGCAAGGTGCAATTCTGAAATTTTTTGCTTTTTCCTGCTCCTCTTAGCATGATAAAGAAGATTCAAAGAGAGTGAGATGCCAGCTCCTTTCATTCAGTCAGTAGCTTCAATCATTTCTGGACGTTTTTCAATGGCAAAAATCAATGAATATTGTAAATGCACAAACAGTAATTTCTCCGCATTGCAAGGTGCAATTCTGAAATTTTTTGCTTTTTCCTGCTCCTCTTAGCATGATAAAGAAGATTCAAAGAGAGTGAGATGCCAGCTCCTTTCATTCAGTCAGTAGCTTCAATCATTTCTGGACGTTTTTCAATGGCAAAAATCAATGAATATTGTAAATGCACAAACAGTAATTTCTCCGCATTGCAAGGTGCAATTCTGAAATTTTTTGCTTTTTCCTGCTCCTCTTAGCATGATAAAGAAGATTCAAAGAGAGTGAGATGCCAGGTCCTTTCATTCAGTCAGTAGCTTCAAACATTTCTGGTATATGAATAATATGATGTTTTTCAATGGCAAAAATCAATGAATATTGTAAAAGCACAAACAGTAATTTCTCCGCATTGCAAGGTGCAATTCTGAAATTTTTTGCTTTTTCCTGCTCCTCTTAGCATGATAAAGAAGATTCAAAGAGAGTGAGATGCCAGCTCCTTTCATTCAGTCAGTAGCTTCAATCATTTCTGGACGTTTTTCAATGGCAAAAATCAATGAATATTGTAAATGCACAAACAGTAATTTCTCCGCATTGCAAGGTGCAATTCTGAAATTTTTTGCTTTTTCCTGCTCCTCTTAGCATGATAAAGAAGATTCAAAGAGAGGGAGATGCCAGCTCCTTTCATTCAGTCAGTAGCTTCAATCATTTCTGGTATATGAATAACATGATGTTTTTCAATGGCAAAAATCAATGAATATTGTAAATGCACAAACAGTAATTTCTCCGCATTGCAAGTTGCAATTCTGAAATTTTTTGCTTTTTCCTGCTCCTCTTAGCATGATAAAGAAGATTCAAAGAGAGTGAGATGCCAGCTCCTTTCATTCAGTCAGTAGCTTCAATCATTTCTGGACGTTTTTCAATGGCAAAAATCAATGAATATTGTAAATGCACAAACAGTAATTTCTCCGCATTGCAAGGTGCAATTCTGAAATTTTTTGCTTTTTCCTGCTCCTCTTAGCATGATAAAGAAGATTCAAAGAGAGTGAGATGCCAGCTCCTTTCATTCAGTCAGTAGCTTCAATCATTTCTGGACGTTTTTCAATGGCAAAAATCAATGAATATTGTAAATGCACAAACAGTAATTTCTCCGCATTGCAAGGTGCAATTCTGAAATTTTTTTCTTTTTCCTGCTCCTCTTAACATGATAAAGATTCAAAGAGAGTGAGATGCCAGCTCCTTTCATTCAGTCAGTAGCTTCAAACATTTCTGGTATATGAATAACATGATGTTTTTCAATGGCAAAAATCAATGAAAATTGTAAATGCACAAACAGTAATTTCTCCGCATTGCAAGGTGCAATTCTGAAATTTTTTGCTTTTTCCTGCTCCTCTTAGCATGATAAAGAAGATTCAAAGAGAGTGAGATGCCAGCTCCTTTCATTCAGTCAGTAGCTTCAATCATTTCTGGTATATGAATAACATGATGTTTTTCAATGGCAAAAATCAATGAATATTGTAAATGCACAAACAGTAATTTCTCCACATTGCAAGGTGCAATTCTGAAATTTTTTGCTTTTTCCTGCTCCTCTTAGCATGATAAAGAAGATTCAAAGAGAGTGAGATGCCAGCTCCTTTCATTCAGTCAGTAGCTTCAATCATTTCTGGACGTTTTTCAATGGCAAAAATCAATGAATATTGTAAATGCACAAACAGTAATTTCTCCGCATTGCAAGGTGCAATTCTGAAATTTTTTGCTTTTTCCTGCTCCTCTTAGCATGATAAAGAAGATTCAAAGAGAGTGAGATGCCAGCTCCTTTCATTCAGTCAGTAGCTACAAACATTTCTGGTATATGAATAACATGATGTTTTTCAATGGCAAAAATCAATGAATATTGTAAATGCACAAACAGTAATTTCTCCGCATTGCAAGGTGCAATTCTGAAATTTTTTGCTTTTTCCTGCTCCTCTTAGCATGATAAAGAAGATTCAAAGAGAGTGAGATGCCAGCTCCTTTCATTCAGTCAGTAGCTTCAATCATTTCTGGACGTTTTTCAATGGCAAAAATCAATGAATATTGTAAATGCACAAACAGTAATTTCTCCGCATTGCAAGGTGCAATTCTGAAATTTTTTGCTTTTTCCTGCTCCTCTTAGCATGGTAAAGAAGATTCAAAGAGAGTGAGATGCCAGCTCCTTTCATTCAGTCAGTAGCTTCAATCATTTCTGGACGTTTTTCAATGGCAAAAATCAATGAATATTGTAAATGCACAAACAGTAATTTCTCCGCATTGCAAGGTGCAATTCTGAAATTTTTTGCTTTTTCCTGCTCCTCTTAGCATGACAAAGAAGATTCAAAGAGAGTAAGATGCCAGCTCCTTTCATTCAGTCAGTAGCTTCAATCATTTCTGGTATATGAATAACATGATGTTTTTCAATGGCAAAAATCAATGAATATTGTAAATGCACAAACAGTAATTTCTCCGCATTGCAAGGTGCAATTCTGAAATTTTTTGCTTTTTCCTGCTCCTCTTAGCATGATAAAGAAGATTCAAAGAGAGTGAGATGCCAGCTCCTTTCATTCAGTCAGTAGCTTCAATCATTTCTGGACGTTTTTCAATGGCAAAAATCAATGAATATTGTAAATGCACAAACAGTAATTTCTCCGCATTGCAAGGTGCAATTCTGAAATTTTTTGCTTTTTCCTGCTCCTCTTAGCATGATAAAGAAGATTCAAAGAGAGTGAGATGCCAGCTCCTTTCATTCAGTCAGTAGCTTCAATCATTTCTGGACGTTTTTCAATGGCAAAAATCAATGAATATTGTAAATGCACAAACAGTAATTTCTCCGCATTGCAAGGTGCAATTCTGAAATTTTTTGCTTTTTCCTGCTCCTCTTAGCATGATAAAGAAGATTCAAAGAGAGTGAGATGCCAGCTCCTTTCATTCAGTCAGTAGCTTCAAACATTTCTGGTATATGAATAATATGATGTTTTTCAATGGCAAAAATCAATGAATATTGTAAAAGCACAAACAGTAATTTCTCCGCATTGCAAGGTGCAATTCTGAAATTTTTTGCTTTTTCCTGCTCCTCTTAGCATGATAAAGAAGATTCAAAGAGAGTGAGATGCCAGCTCCTTTCATTCAGTCAGTAGCTTCAATCATTTCTGGACGTTTTTCAATGGCAAAAATCAATGAATATTGTAAATGCACAAACAGTAATTTCTCCGCATTGCAAGGTGCAATTCTGAAATTTTTTGCTTTTTCCTGCTCCTCTTAGCATGATAAAGAAGATTCAAAGAGAGTGAGATGCCAGCTCCTTTCATTCAGTCAGTAGCTTCAATCATTTCTGGTATATGAATAACATGATGTTTTTCAATGGCAAAAATCAATGAATATTGTAAATGCACAAACAGTAATTTCTCCGCATTGCAAGTTGCAATTCTGAAATTTTTTGCTTTTTCCTGCTCCTCTTAGCATGATAAAGAAGATTCAAAGAGAGTGAGATGCCAGCTCCTTTCATTCAGTCAGTAGCTTCAATCATTTCTGGACGTTTTTCAATGGCAAAAATCAATGAATATTGTAAATGCACAAACAGTAATTTCTCTGCATTGCAAGGTGCAATTCTGAAATTTTTTGCTTTTTCCTGCTCCTCTTAGCATGATAAAGAAGATTCAAAGAGAGTGAGATGCCAGCTCCTTTCATTCAGTCAGTAGCTTCAATCATTTCTGGACGTTTTTCAATGGCAAAAATCAATGAATATTGTAAATGCACAAACAGTAATTTCTCCGCATTGCAAGGTGCAATTCTGAAATTTTTTGCTTTTTCCTGCTCCTCTTAGCATGATAAAGAAGATTCAAAGAGAGTGAGATGCCAGCTCCTTTCATTCAGTCAGTAGCTTCAAACATTTCTGGTATATGAATAACATGATGTTTTTCAATGGCAAAAATCAATGAATATTGTAAAAGCACAAACAGTAATTTCTCCGCATTGCAAGGTGCAATTCTGAAATTTTTTGCTTTTTCCTGCTCCTCTTAGCATGATAAAGAAGATTCAAAGAGAGTGAGATGCCAGCTCCTTTCATTCAGTCAGTAGCTTCAATCATTTCTGGACGTTTTTCAATGGCAAAAATCAATGAATATTGTAAATGCACAAACAGTAATTTCTCCGCATTGCAAGGTGCAATTCTGAAATTTTTTGCTTTTTCCTGCTCCTCTTAGCATGATAAAGAAGATTCAAAGAGAGTGAGATGCCAGCTCCTTTCATTCAGTCAGTAGCTTCAATCATTTCTGGTATATGAATAACATGATGTTTTTCAATGGCAAAAATCAATGAATATTGTAAATGCACAAACAGTAATTTCTCCACATTGCAAGGTGCAATTCTGAAATTTTTTGCTTTTTCCTGCTCCTCTTAGCATGATAAAGAAGATTCAAAGAGAGTGAGATGACAGCTCCTTTCATTCAGTCAGTAGCTTCAATCATTTCTGGACGTTTTTCAATGGCAAAAATCAATGAATATTGTAAATGCACAAACAGTAATTTCTCCGCATTGCAAGGTGCAATTCTGAAATTTTTTGCTTTTTCCTGCTCCTCTTAGCATGATAAAGAAGATTCAAAGAGAGCGAGATGCCAGCTCCTTTCATTCAGTCAGTAGCTTCAATCATTTCTGGTATATGAATAACATGATGTTTTTCAATGGCAAAAATCAATGAATATTGTAAATGCACAAACAGTAATTTCTCCGCATTGCAAGGTGCAATTCTGAAATTTTTTGCTTTTTCCTGCTCCTCTTAGCATGATAAAGAAGATTCAAAGAGAGTGAGATGCCAGCTCCTTTCATTCAGTCAGTAGCTTCAATCATTTCTGGACGTTTTTCAATGGCAAAAATCAATGAATATTGTAAATGCACAAACAGTAATTTCTCCGCATTGCAAGGTGCAATTCTGAAATTTTTTGCTTTTTCCTGCTCCTCTTAGCATGATAAAGAAGATTCAAAGAGAGTGAGATGCCAGCTCCTTTCATTCAGTCAGTAGCTTCAAACATTTCTGGTATATGAATAACATGATGTTTTTCAATGGCAAAAATCAATGAATATTGTAAATGCACAAACAGTAATTTCTCCGCATTGCAAGGTGCAATTCTGAAATTTTTTGCTTTTTCCTGCTCCTCTTAGCATGATAAAGAAGATTCAAAGAGAGTGAGATGCCAGCTCCTTTCATTCAGTCAGTAGCTTCAAACATTTCTGGTATATGAATAACATGATGTTTTTCAATGGCAAAAATCAATGAATATTGTAAATGCACAAAGAGTAATTTCTCCGCATTGCAAGGTGCAATTCTGAAATTTTTTGCTTTTTCCTGCTCCTCTTAGCATGATAAAGAAGATTCAAAGAGAGTGAGATGCCAGCTCCTTTCATTCAGTCAGTAGCTTCAATCATTTCTGGACGTTTTTCAATGGCAAAAATCAATGAATATTGTAAATGCACAAACAGTAATTTCTCCGCATTGCAAGGTGCAATTCTGAAATTTTTTGCTTTTTCCTGCTCCTCTTAGCATGATAAAGAAGATTCAAAGAGAGTGAGATGCCAGCTCCTTTCATTCAGTCAGTAGCTTCAATCATTTCTGGACGTTTTTCAATGGCAAAAATCAATGAATATTGTAAATGCACAAACAGTAATTTCTCCGCATTGCAAGGTGCAATTCTGAAATTTTTTGCTTTTTCCTGCTCCTCTTAGCATGATAAAGAAGATTCAAAGAGAGTGAGATGCCAGCTCCTTTCATTCAGTCAGTAGCTACAAACATTTCTGGTATATGAATAACATGATTTTTTTCAATGGCAAAAATCAATGAATATTGTAAATGCACAAACAGTAATTTCTCCGCATTGCAAGGTGCAATTCTGAAATTTTTTGCTTTTTCCTGCTCCTCTTAGCATGATAAAGAAGATTCAAAGAGAGTGAGATGCCAGCTCCTTTCATTCAGTCAGTAGCTTCAATCATTTCTGGACGTTTTTCAATGGCAAAAATCAATGAATATTGTAAATGCACAAACAGTAATTTCTCCGCATTGCAAGGTGCAATTCTGAAATTTTTTGCTTTTTCCTGCTCCTCTTAGCATGATAAAGAAGATTCAAAGAGAGTGAGATGCCAGCTCCTTTCATTCAGTCAGTAGCTTCAATCATTTCTGGACGTTTTTCAATGGCAAAAATCAATGAATATTGTAAATGCACAAACAGTAATTTCTCCGCATTGCAAGGTGCAATTCTGAAATTTTTTGCTTTTTCCTGCTCCTCTTAGCATGACAAAGAAGATTCAAAGAGAGTAAGATGCCAGCTCCTTTCATTCAGTCAGTAGCTTCAATCATTTCTGGTATATGAATAACATGATGTTTTTCAATGGCAAAAATCAATGAATATTGTAAATGCACAAACAGTAATTTCTCCGCATTGCAAGGTGCAATTCTGAAATTTTTTGCTTTTTCCTGCTCCTCTTAGCATGATAAAGAAGATTCAAAGAGAGTGAGATGCCAGCTCCTTTCATTCAGTCAGTAGCTTCAATCATTTCTGGACGTTTTTCAATGGCAAAAATCAATGAATATTGTAAATGCACAAACAGTAATTTCTCCGCATTGCAAGGTGCAATTCTGAAATTTTTTGCTTTTTCCTGCTCCTCTTAGCATGATAAAGAAGATTCAAAGAGAGTGAGATGCCAGCTCCTTTCATTCAGTCAGTAGCTTCAATCATTTCTGGACGTTTTTCAATGGCAAAAATCAATGAATATTGTAAATGCACAAACAGTAATTTCTCCGCATTGCAAGGTGCAATTCTGAAATTTTTTGCTTTTTCCTGCTCCTCTTAGCATGATAAAGAAGATTCAAAGAGAGTGAGATGCCAGCTCCTTTCATTCAGTCAGTAGCTTCAAACATTTCTGGTATATGAATAACATGATGTTTTTCAATGGCAAAAATCAATGAATATTGTAAAAGCACAAACAGTAATTTCTCCGCATTGCAAGGTGCAATTCTGAAATTTTTTGCTTTTTCCTGCTCCTCTTAGCATGATAAAGAAGATTCAAAGAGAGTGAGATGCCAGCTCCTTTCATTCAGTCAGTAGCTTCAATCATTTCTGGACGTTTTTCAATGGCAAAAATCAATGAATATTGTAAATGCACAAACAGTAATTTCTCCGCATTGCAAGGTGCAATTCTGAAATTTTTTGCTTTTTCCTGCTCCTCTTAGCATGATAAAGAAGATTCAAAGAGAGTGAGATGCCAGCTCCTTTCATTCAGTCAGTAGCTTCAATCATTTCTGGTATATGAATAACATGATGTTTTTCAATGGCAAAAATCAATGAATATTGTAAATGCACAAACAGTAATTTCTCCACATTGCAAGGTGCAATTCTGAAATTTTTTGCTTTTTCCTGCTCCTCTTAGCATGATAAAGAAGATTCAAAGAGAGTGAGATGACAGCTCCTTTCATTCAGTCAGTAGCTTCAATCATTTCTGGACGTTTTTCAATGGCAAAAATCAATGAATATTGTAAATGCACAAACAGTAATTTCTCCGCATTGCAAGGTGCAATTCTGAAATTTTTTGCTTTTTCCTGCTCCTCTTAGCATGATAAAGAAGATTCAAAGAGAGCGAGATGCCAGCTCCTTTCATTCAGTCAGTAGCTTCAATCATTTCTGGTATATGAATAACATGATGTTTTTCAATGGCAAAAATCAATGAATATTGTAAATGCACAAACAGTAATTTCTCCGCATTGCAAGGTGCAATTCTGAAATTTTTTGCTTTTTCCTTCTCCTCTTAGCATGATAAAGAAGATTCAAAGAGAGTGAGATGCCAGCTCCTTTCATTCAGTCAGTAGCTTCAATCATTTCTGGACGTTTTTCAATGGCAAAAATCAATGAATATTGTAAATGCACAAACAGTAATTTCTCCGCATTGCAAGGTGCAATTCTGAAATTTTTTGCTTTTTCCTGCTCCTCTTAGCATGATAAAGAAGATTCAAAGAGAGTGAGATGCCAGCTCCTTTCATTCAGTCAGTAGCTTCAAACATTTCTGGTATATGAATAACATGATGTTTTTCAATGGCAAAAATCAATGAATATTGTAAATGCACAAACAGTAATTTCTCCGCATTGCAAGGTGCAATTCTGAAATTTTTTGCTTTTTCCTGCTCCTCTTAGCATGATAAAGAAGATTCAAAGAGAGTGAGATGCCAGCTCCTTTCATTCAGTCAGTAGCTTCAAACATTTCTGGTATATGAATAACATGATGTTTTTCAATGGCAAAAATCAATGAATATTGTAAATGCACAAAGAGTAATTTCTCCGCATTGCAAGGTGCAATTCTGAAATTTTTTGCTTTTTCCTGCTCCTCTTAGCATGATAAAGAAGATTCAAAGAGAGTGAGATGCCAGCTCCTTTCATTCAGTCAGTAGCTTCAATCATTTCTGGACGTTTTTCAATGGCAAAAATCAATGAATATTGTAAATGCACAAACAGTAATTTCTCCGCATTGCAAGGTGCAATTCTGAAATTTTTTGCTTTTTCCTGCTCCTCTTAGCATGATAAAGAAGATTCAAAGAGAGTGAGATGCCAGCTCCTTTCATTCAGTCAGTAGCTTCAATCATTTCTGGACGTTTTTCAATGGCAAAAATCAATGAATATTGTAAATGCACAAACAGTAATTTCTCCGCATTGCAAGGTGCAATTCTGAAATTTTTTGCTTTTTCCTGCTCCTCTTAGCATGATAAAGAAGATTCAAAGAGAGTGAGATGCCAGCTCCTTTCATTCAGTCAGTAGCTACAAACATTTCTGGTATATGAATAACATGATGTTTTTCAATGGCAAAAATCAATGAATATTGTAAATGCACAAACAGTAATTTCTCCGCATTGCAAGGTGCAATTCTGAAATTTTTTGCTTTTTCCTGCTCCTCTTAGCATGATAAAGAAGATTCAAAGAGAGTGAGATGCCAGCTCCTTTCATTCAGTCAGTAGCTTCAATCATTTCTGGACGTTTTTCAATGGCAAAAATCAATGAATATTGTAAATGCACAAACAGTAATTTCTCCGCATTGCAAGGTGCAATTCTGAAATTTTTTGCTTTTTCCTGCTCCTCTTAGCATGATAAAGAAGATTCAAAGAGAGTGAGATGCCAGCTCCTTTCATTCAGTCAGTAGCTTCAATCATTTCTGGACGTTTTTCAATGGCAAAAATCAATGAATATTGTAAATGCACAAACAGTAATTTCTCCGCATTGCAAGGTGCAATTCTGAAATTTTTTGCTTTTTCCTGCTCCTCTTAGCATGACAAAGAAGATTCAAAGAGAGTAAGATGCCAGCTCCTTTCATTCAGTCAGTAGCTTCAATCATTTCTGGTATATGAATAACATGATGTTTTTCAATGGCAAAAATCAATGAATATTGTAAATGCACAAACAGTAATTTCTCCGCATTGCAAGGTGCAATTCTGAAATTTTTTGCTTTTTCCTGCTCCTCTTAGCATGATAAAGAAGATTCAAAGAGAGTGAGATGCCAGCTCCTTTCATTCAGTCAGTAGCTTCAATCATTTCTGGACGTTTTTCAATGGCAAAAATCAATGAATATTGTAAATGCACAAACAGTAATTTCTCCGCATTGCAAGGTGCAATTCTGAAATTTTTTGCTTTTTCCTGCTCCTCTTAGCATGATAAAGAAGATTCAAAGAGAGTGAGATGCCAGCTCCTTTCATTCAGTCAGTAGCTTCAATCATTTCTGGACGTTTTTCAATGGCAAAAATCAATGAATATTGTAAATGCACAAACAGTAATTTCTCCGCATTGCAAGGTGCAATTCTGAAATTTTTTGCTTTTTCCTGCTCCTCTTAGCATGATAAAGAAGATTCAAAGAGAGTGAGATGCCAGCTCCTTTCATTCAGTCAGTAGCTTCAAACATTTCTGGTATATGAATAACATGATGTTTTTCAATGGCAAAAATCAATGAATATTGTAAAAGCACAAACAGTAATTTCTCCGCATTGCAAGGTGCAATTCTGAAATTTTTTGCTTTTTCCTGCTCCTCTTAGCATGATAAAGAAGATTCAAAGAGAGTGAGATGCCAGCTCCTTTCATTCAGTCAGTAGCTTCAATCATTTCTGGACGTTTTTCAATGGCAAAAATCAATGAATATTGTAAATGCACAAACAGTAATTTCTCCGCATTGCAAGGTGCAATTCTGAAATTTTTTGCTTTTTCCTGCTCCTCTTAGCATGATAAAGAAGATTCAAAGAGAGTGAGATGCCAGCTCCTTTCATTCAGTCAGTAGCTTCAATCATTTCTGGTATATGAATAACATGATGTTTTTCAATGGCAAAAATCAATGAATATTGTAAATGCACAAACAGTAATTTCTCCACATTGCAAGGTGCAATTCTGAAATTTTTTGCTTTTTCCTGCTCCTCTTAGCATGATAAAGAAGATTCAAAGAGATTGAGATGCCAGCTCCTTTCATTCAGTCAGTAGCTTCAATCATTTCTGGACGTTTTTCAATGGGAAAAATCAATGAATATTGTAAATGCACAAACAGTAATTTCTCCGCATTGCAAGGTGCAATTCTGAAATTTTTTGCTTTTTCCTGCTCCTCTTAGCATGATAAAGAAGATTCAAAGAGAGCGAGATGCCAGCTCCTTTCATTCAGTCAGTAGCTTCAATCATTTCTGGTATATGAATAACATGATGTTTTTCAATGGCAAAAATCAATGAATATTGTAAATGCACAAACAGTAATTTCTCCGCATTGCAAGGTGCAATTCTGAAATTTTTTGCTTTTTCCTGCTCCTCTTAGCATGATAAAGAAGATTCAAAGAGAGTGAGATGCCAGCTCCTTTCATTCAGTCAGTAGCTTCAATCATTTCTGGACGTTTTTCAATGGCAAAAATCAATGAATATTGTAAATGCACAAACAGTAATTTCTCCGCATTGCAAGGTGCAATTCTGAAATTTTTTGCTTTTTCCTGCTCCTCTTAGCATGATAAAGAAGATTCAAAGAGAGTGAGATGCCAGCTCCTTTCATTCAGTCAGTAGCTTCAATCATTTCTGGTATATGAATAACATGATGTTTTTCAATGGCAAAAATCAATGAATATTGTAAATGCACAAACAGTAATTTCTCCGCATTGCAAGGTGCAATTCTGAAATTTTTTGCTTTTTCCTGCTCCTCTTAGCATGATAAAGAAGATTCAAAGAGAGTGAGATGCCAGCTCCTTTCATTCAGTCAGCAGCTTCAATCATTTCTGGACATTTTTCAATGGCAAAAATCAATGAATATTGTAAATGCACAAACAGTAATTTCTCCGCATTGCAAGGTGCAATTCTGAAATTTTTTGCTTTTTCCTGCTCCTCTTAGCATGATAAAGAAGATTCAAAGAGAGTGAGATGCCAGCTCCTTTCATTCAGTCAGTAGCTTCAAACATTTCTGGTATATGAATAACATGATGTTTTTCAATGGCAAAAATCAATGAATATTGTAAAAGCACAAACAGTAATTTCTCCGCATTGCAAGGTGCAATTCTGAAATTTTTTGCTTTTTCCTGCTCCTCTTAGCATGATAAAGAAGATTCAAAGAGAGTGAGATGCCAGCTCCTTTCATTCAGTCAGTAGCTTCAATCATTTCTGGACGTTTTTCAATGGCAAAAATCAATGAATATTGTAAATGCACAAACAGTAATTTCTCCGCATTGCAAGGTGCAATTCTGAAATTTTTTGCTTTTTCCTGCTCCTCTTAGCATGATAAAGAAGATTCAAAGAGAGTGAGATGCCAGCTCCTTTCATTCAGTCAGTAGCTTCAATCATTTCTGGTATATGAATAACATGATGTTTTTCAATGGCAAAAATCAATGAATATTGTAAATGCACAAACAGTAATTTCTCCGCATTGCAAGTTGCAATTCTGAAATTTTTTGCTTTTTCCTGCTCCTCTTAGCATGATAAAGAAGATTCAAAGAGAGTGAGATGCCAGCTCCTTTCATTCAGTCAGTAGCTTCAATTATTTCTGGACGTTTTTCAATGGCAAAAATCAATGAATATTGTAAATGCACAAACAGTAATTTCTCCGCATTGCAAGGTGCAATTCTGAAATTTTTTGCTTTTTCCTGCTCCTCTTAGCATGATAAAGAAGATTCAAAGAGAGTGAGATGCCAGCTCCTTTCATTCAGTCAGTTGCTTCAATCATTTCTGGACGTTTTTCAATGGCAAAAATCAATGAATATTGTAAATGCACAAACAGTAATTTCTCCGCATTGCAAGGTGCAATTCTGAAATTTTTTGCTTTTTCCTGCTCCTCTTAGCATGATAAAGAAGATTCAAAGAGAGTGAGATGCCAGCTCCTTTCATTCAGTCAGTAGCTTCAATCATTTCTGGACGTTTTTCAATGGCAAAAATCAATGAATATTGTAAATGCACAAACAGTAATTTCTCCGCATTGCAAGGTGCAATTCTGAAATTTTTTGCTTTTTCCTGCTCCTCTTTGCATGATAAAGAAGATTCAAAGAGAGTGAGATGCCAGCTCCTTTCATTCAGTCAGTAGCTTCAATCATTTCTGGTATATGAATAACATGATGTTTTTCAATGGCAAAAATCAATGAATATTGTAAATGCACAAACAGTAATTTCTCCGCATTGCAAGGTGCAATTCTGAAATTTTTGGCTTTTTCCTGCTCCTCTTAGCATGATAAAGAAGATTCAAAGAGAGTGAGATGCCAGCTCCTTTCATTCAGTCAGTAGCTTCAATCATTTCTGGATGTTTTTCAATGGCAAAAATCAATGAATATTGTAAATGCACAAACAGTAATTTCTCCGCATTGCAAGGTGCAATTCTGAAATTTCTTGCATTTTCCTGCTCCTCTTAGCATGATAAAGAAGATTCAAAGAGAGTGAGATGCCAGCTCCTTTCATTCAGTCAGTAGCTTCAATCATTTCTGGACGTTTTTCAATGGCAAAAATCAATGAATATTGTAAATGCACAAACAGTAATTTCTCCGCATTGCAAGGTGCAATTCTGAAATTTTTTGCTTTTTCCTGCTCCTCTTAGCATGATAAAGAAGATTCAAAGAGAGTGAGATGCCAGCTCCTTTCATTCAGTCAGTAGCTTCAAACATTTCTGGTATATGAATAACATGATGTTTTTCAATGGCAAAAATCAATGAATATTGTAAATGCACAAACAGTAATTTCTCCGCATTGCAAGGTGCAATTCTGAAATTTTTTGCTTTTTCCTGCTCCTCTTAGCATGATAAAGAAGATTCAAAGAGAGTGAGATGCCAGCTCCTTTCATTCAGTCAGTAGCTTCAATCATTTCTGGACGTTTTTCAATGGCAAAAATCAATGAATATTGTAAATGCACAAACAGTAATTTCTCCGCATTGCAAGGTGCAATTCTGAAATTTTTTGCTTTTTCCTGCTCCTCTTAGCATGATAAAGAAGATTCAAAGAGAGTGAGATGCCAGCTTCTTTCATTCAGTCAGTAGCTTCAAACATTTCTGGGATATGAATAACATGATGTTTTTCAATGGCAAAAATTAATGAATATTGTAAATGCACAAACAGTAATTTCTCCGCATTGCAAGGTGCAATTCTGAAATTTTTTGCTTTTTCCTGCTCCTCTTAGCATGATAAAGAAGATTCAAAGAGAGTGAGATGCCAGCTCCTTTCATTCAGTCAGTAGCTTCAATCATTTCTGGACGTTTTTCAATGGCAAAAATCAATGAATATTGTAAATGCACAAACAGTAATTTCTCCGCATTGCAAGGTGCAATTCTGAAATTTTTTGCTTTTTCCTGCTCCTCTTAGCATGATAAAGAAGATTCAAAGAGAGTGAGATGCCAGCTCCTTTCATTCAGTCAGTAGCTTCAATCATTTCTGGTATATGAATAACATGATGTTTTTCAATGGCAAAAATCAATGAATATTGTAAATGCACAAACAGTAATTTCTCCGCATTGCAAGTTGCAATTCTGAAATTTTTTGCTTTTTCCTGCTCCTCTTAGCATGATAAAGAAGATTCAAAGAGAGTGAGATGCCAGCTCCTTTCATTCAGTCAGTAGCTTCAATCATTTCTGGACGTTTTTCAATGGCAAAAATCAATGAATATTGTAAATGCACAAACAGTAATTTCTCCGCATTGCAAGGTGCAATTCTGAAATTTTTTGCTTTTTCCTGCTCCTCTTAGCATGATAAAGAAGATTCAAAGAGAGTGAGATGCCAGCTCCTTTCATTCAGTCAGTAGCTTCAATCATTTCTGGACGTTTTTCAATGGCAAAAATCAATGAATATTGTAAATGCACAAACAGTAATTTCTCCGCATTGCAAGGTGCAATTCTGAAATTTTTTGCTTTTTCCTGCTCCTCTTAGCATGATAAAGAAGATTCAAAGAGAGTGAGATGCCAGCTCCTTTCATTCAGTCAGTAGCTTCAAACATTTCTGGTATATGAATAACATGATGTTTTTCAATGGCAAAAATCAATGAATATTGTAAAAGCACAAACAGTAATTTCTCCGCATTGCAAGGTGCAATTCTGAAATTTTTTGCTTTTTCCTGCTCCTCTTAGCATGATAAAGAAGATTCAAAGAGAGTGAGATGCCAGCTCCTTTCATTCAGTCAGTAGCTTCAATCATTTCTGGACGTTTTTCAATGGCAAAAATCAATGAATATTGTAAATGCACAAACAGTAATTTCTCCGCATTGCAAGGTGCAATTCTGAAATTTTTTGCTTTTTCCTGCTCCTCTTAGCATGATAAAGAAGATTCAAAGAGAGTGAGATGCCAGCTCCTTTCATTCAGTCAGTAGCTTCAATCATTTCTGGTATATGAATAACATGATGTTTTTCAATGGCAAAAATCAATGAATATTGTAAATGCACAAACAGTAATTTCTCCACATTGCAAGGTGCAATTCTGAAATTTTTTGCTTTTTCCTGCTCCTCTTAGCATGATAAAGAAGATTCAAAGAGAGTGAGATGCCAGCTCCTTTCATTCAGTCAGTAGCTTCAATCTCTTCTGGACGTTTTTCAATGGCAAAAATCAATGAATATTGTAAATGCACAAACAGTAATTTCTCCGCATTGCAAGGTGCAATTCTGAAATTTTTTGCTTTTTCCTGCTCCTCTTAGCATGATAAAGAAGATTCAAAGAGAGCGAGATGCCAGCTCCTTTCATTCAGTCAGTAGCTTCAATCATTTCTGGTATATGAATAACATGATGTTTTTCAATGGCAAAAATCAATGAATATTGTAAATGCACAAACAGTAATTTCTCCGCATTGCAAGGTGCAATTCTGTAATTTTTTGCTTTTTCCTGCTCCTCTTAGCATGATAAAGAAGATTCAAAGAGAGTGAGATGCCAGCTCCTTTCATTCAGTCAGTAGCTTCAATCATTTCTGGACGTTTTTCAATGGCAAAAATCAATGAATATTGTAAATGCACAAACAGTAATTTCTCCGCATTGCAAGGTGCAATTCTGAAATTTTTTGCTTTTTCCTGCTCCTCTTAGCATGATAAAGAAGATTCAAAGAGAGTGAGATGCCAGCTCCTTTCATTCAGTCAGTAGCTTCAAACATTTCTGGTATATGAATAACATGATGTTTTTCAATGGCAAAAATCAATGAATATTGTAAATGCACAAACAGTAATTTCTCCGCATTGCAAGGTGCAATTCTGAAATTTTTTGCTTTTTCCTGCTCCTCTTAGCATGATAAAGAAGATTCAAACAGAGTGAGATGCCAGCTCCTTTCATTCAGTCAGTAGCTTCAATCATTTCTGGACGTTTTTCAATGGCAAAAATCAATGAATATTGTAAATGCACAAACAGTAATTTCTCCGCATTGCAAGGTGCAATTCTGAAATTTTTTGCTTTTTCCTGCTCCTCTTAGCATGATAAAGAAGATTCAAAGAGAGTGAGATGCCAGCTCCTTTCATTCAGTCAGTAGCTTCAATCATTTCTGGACGTTTTTCAATGGCAAAAATCAATGAATATTGTAAATGCACAAACAGTAATTTCTCCGCATTGCAAGGTGCAATTCTGAAATTTTTTGCTTTTTCCTGCTCCTCTTAGCATGATAAAGAAGATTCAAAGAGAGTGAGATGCCAGCTCCTTTCATTCAGTCAGTAGCTTCAATTATTTCTGGTATATGAATAACATGATGTTTTTCAATGGCAAAAATCAATGAATATTGTAAATGCACAAACAGTAATTTCTCCGCATTGCAAGTTGCAATTCTGAAATTTTTTGCTTTTTCCTGCTCCTCTTAGCATGATAAAGAAGATTCAAAGAGAGTGAGATGCCAGCTCCTTTCATTCAGTCAGTAGCTTCAATCATTTCTGGACGTTTTTCAATGGCAAAAATCAATGAATATTGTAAATGCACAAACAGTAATTTCTCCGCATTGCAAGGTGCAATTCTGAAATTTTTTGCTTTTTCCTGCTCCTCTTAGCATGATAAAGAAGATTCAAAGAGAGTGAGATGCCAGCTCCTTTCATTCAGTCAGTAGCTTCAATCATTTCTGGACGTTTTTCAATGGCAAAAATCAATGAATATTGTAAATGCACAAACAGTAATTTCTCCGCATTGCAAGGTGCAATTCTGAAATTTTTTGCTTTTTCCTGCTCCTCTTAGCATGATAAAGAAGATTCAAAGAGAGTGAGATGCCAGCTCCTTTCATTCAGTCAGTAGCTTCAAACATTTCTGGTATATGAATAACATGATGTTTTTCAATGGCAAAAATCAATGAATATTGTAAAAGCACAAACAGTAATTTCTCCGCATTGCAAGGTGCAATTCTGAAATTTTTTGCTTTTTCCTGCTCCTCTTAGCATGATAAAGAAGATTCAAAGAGAGTGAGATGCCAGCTCCTTTCATTCAGTCAGTAGCTTCAATCATTTCTGGACGTTTTTCAATGGCAAAAATCAATGAATATTGTAAATGCACAAACAGTAATTTCTCCGCATTGCAAGGTGCAATTCTGAAATTTTTTGCTTTTTCCTGCTCCTCTTAGCATGATAAAGAAGATTCAAAGAGAGTGAGATGCCAGCTCCTTTCATTCAGTCAGTAGCTTCAATCATTTCTGGTATATGAATAACATGATGTTTTTCAATGGCAAAAATCAATGAATATTGTAAATGCACAAACAGTAATTTCTCCACATTGCAAGGTGCAATTCTGAAATTTTTTGCTTTTTCCTGCTCCTCTTAGCATGATAAAGAAGATTCAAAGAGAGTGAGATGCCAGCTCCTTTCATTCAGTCAGTAGCTTCAATCATTTCTGGACGTTTTTCAATGGCAAAAATCAATGAATATTGTAAATGCACAAACAGTAATTTCTCCGCATTGCAAGGTGCAATTCTGAAATTTTTTGCTTTTTCCTGCTCCTCTTAGCATGATAAAGAAGATTCAAAGAGAGCGAGATGCCAGCTCCTTTCATTCAGTCAGTAGCTTCAATCATTTCTGGTATATGAATAACATGATGTTTTTCAATGGCAAAAATCAATGAATATTGTAAATGCACAAACAGTAATTTCTCCGCATTGCAAGGTGCAATTCTGAAATTTTTTGCTTTTTCCTGCTCCTCTTAGCATGATAAAGAAGATTCAAAGAGAGTGAGATGCCAGCTCCTTTCATTCAGTCAGTAGCTTCAATCATTTCTGGACGTTTTTCAATGGCAAAAATCAATGAATATTGTAAATGCACAAACAGTAATTTCTCCGCATTGCAAGGTGCAATTCTGAAATTTTTTGCTTTTTCCTGCTCCTCTTAGCATGATAAAGAAGATTCAAAGATAGTGAGATGCCAGCTCCTTTCATTCAGTCAGTAGCTTCAAACATTTCTGGTATATGAATAACATGATGTTTTTCAATGGCAAAAATCAATGAATATTGTAAATGCACAAACAGTAATTTCTCCGCATTGCAAGGTGCAATTCTGAAATTTTTTGCTTTTTCCTGCTCCTCTTAGCATGATAAAGAAGATTCAAAGAGAGTGAGATGCCAGCTCCTTTCATTCAGTCAGTAGCTTCAATCATTTCTGGACGTTTTTCAATGGCAAAAATCAATGAATATTGTAAATGCACAAACAGTAATTTCTCCGCATTGCAAGGTGCAATTCAGAAATTTTTTGCTTTTTCCTGCTCCTCTTAGCATGATAAAGAAGATTCAAAGAGAGTGAGATGCCAGCTCCTTTCATTCAGTCAGTAGCTTCAATCATTTCTGGACGTTTTTCAATGGCAAAAATCAATGAATATTGTAAATGCACAAACAGTAATTTCTCCGCATTGCAAGGTGCAATTCTGAAATTTTTTGCTTTTTCCTGCTCCTCTTAGCATGATAAAGAAGATTCAAAGAGAGTGAGATGCCAGCTCCTTTCATTCAGTCAGTAGCTTCAATCATTTCTGGTATATGAATAACATGATGTTTTTCAATGGCAAAAATCAATGAATATTGTAAATGCACAAACAGTAATTTCTCCGCATTGCAAGGTGCAATTCTGAAATTTTTTGCTTTTTCCTGCTCCTCTTAGCATGATAAAGAAGATTCAAAGAGAGTGAGATGCCAGCTCCTTTCATTCAGTCAGCAGCTTCAATCATTTCTGGACATTTTTCAATGGCAAAAATCAATGAATATTGTAAATGCACAAACAGTAATTTCTCCGCATTGCAAGGTGCAATTCTGAAATTTTTTGCTTTTTCCTGCTCCTCTTAGCATGATAAAGAAGATTCAAAGAGAGTGAGATGCCAGCTCCTTTCATTCAGTCAGTAGCTTCAAACATTTCTGGTATATGAATAACATGATGTTTTTCAATGGCAAAAATCAATGAATATTGTAAAAGCACAAACAGTAATTTCTCCGCATTGCAAGGTGCAATTCTGAAATTTTTTGCTTTTTCCTGCTCCTCTTAGCATGATAAAGAAGATTCAAAGAGAGTGAGATGCCAGCTCCTTTCATTCAGTCAGTAGCTTCAATTATTTCTGGACGTTTTTCAATGGCAAAAATCAATGAATATTGTAAATGCACAAACAGTAATTTCTCCGCATTGCAAGGTGCAATTCTGAAATTTTTTGCTTTTTCCTGCTCCTCTTAGCATGATAAAGAAGATTCAAAGAGAGTGAGATGCCAGCTCCTTTCATTCAGTCAGTTGCTTCAATCATTTCTGGACGTTTTTCAATGGCAAAAATCAATGAATATTGTAAATGCACAAACAGTAATTTCTCCGCATTGCAAGGTGCAATTCTGAAATTTTTTGCTTTTTCCTGCTCCTCTTAGCATGATAAAGAAGATTCAAAGAGAGTGAGATGCCAGCTCCTTTCATTCAGTCAGTAGCTTCAATCATTTCTGGACGTTTTTCAATGGCAAAAATCAATGAATATTGTAAATGCACAAACAGTAATTTCTCCGCATTGCAAGGTGCAATTCTGAAATTTTTTGCTTTTTCCTGCTCCTCTTTGCATGATAAAGAAGATTCAAAGAGAGTGAGATGCCAGCTCCTTTCATTCAGTCAGTAGCTTCAATCATTTCTGGTATATGAATAACATGATGTTTTTCAATGGCAAAAATCAATGAATATTGTAAATGCACAAACAGTAATTTCTCCGCATTGCAAGGTGCAATTCTGAAATTTTTGGCTTTTTCCTGCTCCTCTTAGCATGATAAAGAAGATTCAAAGAGAGTGAGATGCCAGCTCCTTTCATTCAGTCAGTAGCTTCAATCATTTCTGGATGTTTTTCAATGGCAAAAATCAATGAATATTGTAAATGCACAAACAGTAATTTCTCCGCATTGCAAGGTGCAATTCTGAAATTTCTTGCATTTTCCTGCTCCTCTTAGCATGATAAAGAAGATTCAAAGAGAGTGAGATGCCAGCTCCTTTCATTCAGTCAGTAGCTTCAATCATTTCTGGACGTTTTTCAATGGCAAAAATCAATGAATATTGTAAATGCACAAACAGTAATTTCTCCGCATTGCAAGGTGCAATTCTGAAATTTTTTGCTTTTTCCTGCTCCTCTTAGCATGATAAAGAAGATTCAAAGAGAGTGAGATGCCAGCTCCTTTCATTCAGTCAGTAGCTTCAAACATTTCTGGTATATGAATAACATGATGTTTTTCAATGGCAAAAATCAATGAATATTGTAAATGCACAAACAGTAATTTCTCCGCATTGCAAGGTGCAATTCTGAAATTTTTTGCTTTTTCCTGCTCCTCTTAGCATGATAATAAGATTCAAAGAGAGTGAGATGCCAGCTCCTTTCATTCAGTCAGTAGCTTCAATCATTTCTGGACGTTTTTCAATGGCAAAAATCAATGAATATTGTAAATGCACAAACAGTAATTTCTCCGCATTGCAAGGTGTAATTCTGAAATTTTTTGCTTTTTCCTGCTCCTCTTAGCATGATAAAGAAGATTCAAAGAGAGTGAGATGCCAGCTTCTTTCATTCAGTCAGTAGCTTCAAACATTTCTGGGATATGAATAACATGATGTTTTTCAATGGCAAAAATTAATGAATATTGTAAATGCACAAACAGTAATTTCTCCGCATTGCAAGGTGCAATTCTGAAATTTTTTGCTTTTTCCTGCTCCTCTTAGCATGATAAAGAAGATTCAAAGAGAGTGAGATGCCAGCTCCTTTCATTCAGTCAGTAGCTTCAATCATTTCTGGACGTTTTTCAATGGCAAAAATCAATGAATATTGTAAATGCACAAACAGTAATTTCTCCGCATTGCAAGGTGCAATTCTGAAATTTTTTGCTTTTTCCTGCTCCTCTTAGCATGATAAAGAAGATTCAAAGAGAGTGAGATGCCAGCTCCTTTCATTCAGTCAGTAGCTTCAATCATTTCTGGACGTTTTTCAATGGCAAAAATCAATGAATATTGTAAATGCACAAACAGTAATTTCTCCGCATTGCAAGGTGCAATTCTGAAATTTTTTGCTTTTTCCTGCTCCTCTTAGCATGATAAAGAAGATTCAAAGAGAGTGAGATGCCAGCTCCTTTCATTCAGTCAGTAGCTTCAATCATTTCTGGTATATGAATAACATGATGTTTTTCAATGGCAAAAATCAATGAATATTGTAAATGCACAAACAGTAATTTCTCCGCATTGCAAGTTGCAATTCTGAAGTTTTTTGCTTTTTCCTGCTCCTCTTAGCATGATAAAGAAGATTCAAAGAGAGTGAGATGCCAGCTCCTTTCATTCAGTCAGTAGCTTCAATCATTTCTGGACGTTTTTCAATGGCAAAAATCAATGAATATTGTAAATGCACAAACAGTAATTTCTCCGCATTGCAAGGTGCAATTCTGAAATTTTTTGCTTTTTCCTGCTCCTCTTAGCATGATAAAGAAGATTCAAAGAGAGTGAGATGCCAGCTCCTTTCATTCAGTCAGTAGCTTCAATCATTTCTGGACGTTTTTCAATGGCAAAAATCAATGAATATTGTAAATGCACAAACAGTAATTTCTCCGCATTGCAAGGTGCAATTCTGAAATTTTTTGCTTTTTCCTGCTCCTCTTAGCATGATAAAGAAGATTCAAAGAGAGTGAGATGCCAGCTCCTTTCATTCAGTCAGTAGCTTCAAACATTTCTGGTATATGAATAACATGATGTTTTTCAATGGCAAAAATCAATGAATATTGTAAAAGCACAAACAGTAATTTCTCCGCATTGCAAGGTGCAATTCTGAAATTTTTTGCTTTTTCCTGCTCCTCTTAGCATGATAAAGAAGATTCAAAGAGAGTGAGATGCCAGCTCCTTTCATTCAGTCAGTAGCTTCAATCATTTCTGGACGTTTTTCAATGGCAAAAATCAATGAATATTGTAAATGCACAAACAGTAATTTCTCCGCATTGCAAGGTGCAATTCTGAAATTTTTTGCTTTTTCCTGCTCCTCTTAGCATGATAAAGAAGATTCAAAGAGAGTGAGATGCCAGCTCCTTTCATTCAGTCAGTAGCTTCAATCATTTCTGGTATATGAATAACATGATGTTTTTCAATGGCAAAAATCAATGAATATTGTAAATGCACAAACAGTAATTTCTCCACATTGCAAGGTGCAATTCTGAAATTTTTTGCTTTTTCCTGCTCCTCTTAGCATGATAAAGAAGATTCAAAGAGAGTGAGATGCCAGCTCCTTTCATTCAGTCAGTAGCTTCAATCATTTCTGGACGTTTTTCAATGGCAAAAATCAATGAATATTGTAAATGCACAAACAGTAATTTCTCCGCATTGCAAGGTGCAATTCTGAAATTTTTTGCTTTTTCCTGCTCCTCTTAGCATGATAAAGAAGATTCAAAGAGAGTGAGATGCCAGCTCCTTTCATTCAGTCAGTAGCTTCAATCATTTCTGGTATATGAATAACATGATGTTTTTCAATGGCAAAAATCAATGAATATTGTAAATGCACAAACAGTAATTTCTCCACATTGCAACGTGCAATTCTGAAATTTTTTGCTTTTTCCTGCTCCTCTTAGCATGATAAAGAAGATTCAAAGAGAGTGAGATGCCAGCTCCTTTCATTCAGTCAGTAGCTTCAATCTCTTCTGGACGTTTTTCAATGGCAAAAATCAATGAATATTGTAAATGCACAAACAGTAATTTCTCCGCATTGCAAGGTGCAATTCTGAAATTTTTTGCTTTTTCCTGCTCCTCTTAGCATGATAAAGAAGATTCAAAGAGAGCGAGATGCCAGCTCCTTTCATTCAGTCAGTAGCTTCAATCATTTCTGGTATATGAATAACATGATGTTTTTCAATGGCAAAAATCAATGAATATTGTAAATGCACAAACAGTAATTTCTCCGCATTGCAAGGTGCAATTCTGAAATTTTTTGCTTTTTCCTGCTCCTCTTAGCATGATAAAGAAGATTCAAAGAGAGTGAGATGCCAGCTCCTTTCATTCAGTCAGTAGCTTCAATCATTTCTGGACGTTTTTCATTGGCAAAAATCAATGAATATTGTAAATGCACAAACAGTAATTTCTCCGCATTGCAAGGTGCAATTCTGAAATTTTTTGCTTTTTCCTGCTCCTCTTAGCATGATAAAGAAGATTCAAAGAGAGTGAGATGCCAGCTCCTTTCATTCAGTCAGTAGCTTCAAACATTTCTGGTATATGAATAACATGATGTTTTTCAATGGCAAAAATCAATGAATATTGTAAATGCACAAACAGTAATTTCTCCGCATTGCAAGGTGCAATTCTGAAATTTTTTGCTTTTTCCTGCTCCTCTTAGCATGATAAAGAAGATTCAAAGAGAGTGAGATGCCAGCTCCTTTCATTCAGTCAGTAGCTTCAATCATTTCTGGACGTTTTTCAATGGCAAAAATCAATGAATATTGTAAATGCACAAACAGTAATTTCTCCGCATTGCAAGGTGCAATTCTGAAATTTTTTGCTTTTTCCTGCTCCTCTTAGCATGATAAAGAAGATTCAAAGAGAGTGAGATGCCAGCTCCTTTCATTCAGTCAGTAGCTTCAATCATTTCTGGACGTTTTTCAATGGCAAAAATCAATGAATATTGTAAATGCACAAACAGTAATTTCTCCGCATTGCAAGGTGCAATTCTGAAATTTTTTGCTTTTTCCTGCTCCTCTTAGCATGATAAAGAAGATTCAAAGAGAGTGAGATGCCAGCTCCTTTCATTCAGTCAGTAGCTTCAATCATTTCTGGTATATGAATAACATGATGTTTTTCAATGGCAAAAATCAATGAATATTGTAAATGCACAAACAGTAATTTCTCCGCATTGCAAGGTGCAATTCTGAAATTTTTTGCTTTTTCCTGCTCCTCTTAGCATGATAAAGAAGATTCAAAGAGAGTGAGATGCCAGCTCCTTTCATTCAGTCAGCAGCTTCAATCATTTCTGGACATTTTTCAATGGCAAAAATCAATGAATATTGTAAATGCACAAACAGTAATTTCTCCGCATTGCAAGGTGCAATTCTGAAATGTTTTGCTTTTTCCTGCTCCTCTTAGCATGATAAAGAAGATTCAAAGAGAGTGAGATGCCAGCTCCTTTCATTAAGTCAGTAGCTTCAAACATTTCTGGTATATGAATAACATGATGTGTTTCAATGGCAAAAATCAATGAATATTGTAAAAGCACAAACAGTAATTTCTCCGCATTGCAAGGTGCAATTCTGAAATTTTTTGCTTTTTCCTGCTCCTCTTAGCATGATAAAGAAGATTCAAAGAGAGTGAGGTGCCAGCTCCTTTCATTCAGTCAGTAGCTTCAATCATTTCTGGACGTTTTTCAATGGCAAAAATCAATGAATATTGTAAATGCACAAACAGTAATTTCTCCGCATTGCAAGGTGCCATTCTGAAATTTTTTGCTTTTTCCTGCTCCTCTTAGCATGATAAAGAAGATTCAAAGAGAGTGAGATTCCAGCTCCTTTCATTCAGTCAGTAGTTTCAATCATTTCTGGTATATGAATAACATGATGTTTTTCAATGGCAAAAATCAATGAATATTGTAAATGCACAAACAGTAATTTCTCCGCATTGCAAGTTGCAATTCTGAAATTTTTTGCTTTTTCCTGCTCCTCTTAGCATGATAAAGAAGATTCAAAGAGAGTGAGATGCAGGCTCCTTTCATTCAGTCAGTAGCTTCAATTATTTCTGGACGTTTTTCAATGGCAAAAATCAATGAATATTGTAAATGCACAAACAGTAATTTCTCCGCATTGCAAGGTGCAATTCTGAAATTTTTTGCTTTTTCCTGCTCCTCTTAGCATGATAAAGAAGATTCAAAGAGAGTGAGATGCCAGCTCCTTTCATTCAGTCAGTTGCTTCAATCATTTCTGGACGTTTTTCAATGGCAAAAATCAGTGAATATTGTAAATGCACAAACAGTAATTTCTCCGCATTGCAAGGTGCAATTCTGAAATTTTTTGCTTTTTCCTGCTCCTCTTAGCATGATAAAGAAGATTCAAAGAGAGTGAGATGCCAGCTCCTTTCATTCAGTCAGTAGCTTCAATCATTTCTGGACGTTTTTCAATGGCAAAAATCAATGAATATTGTAAATGCACAAACAGTAATTTCTCCGCATTGCAAGGTGCAATTCTGAAATTTTTTGCTTTTTCCTGCTCCTCTTTGCATGATAAAGAAGATTCAAAGAGAGTGAGATGCCAGCTCCTTTCATTCAGTCAGTAGCTTCAATCATTTCTGGTATATGAATAACATGATGTTTTTCAATGGCAAAAATCAATGAATATTGTAAATGCACAAACAGTAATTTCTCCGCATTGCAAGGTGCAATTCTGAAATTTTTGGCTTTTTCCTGCTCCTCTTAGCATGATAAAGAAGATTCAAAGAGAGTGAGATGCCAGCTCCTTTCATTCAGTCAGTAGCTTCAATCATTTCTGGATGTTTTTCAATGGCAAAAATCAATGAATATTGTAAATGCACAAACAGTAATTTCTCCGCATTGCAAGGTGCAATTCTGAAATTTCTTGCATTTTCCTGCTCCTCTTAGCATGATAAAGAAGATTCAAAGAGAGTGAGATGCCAGCTCCTTTCATTCAGTCAGTAGCTTCAATCATTTCTGGACGTTTTTCAAAGGCAAAAATCAATGAATATTGTAAATGCACAAACAGTAATTTCTCCGCATTGCAAGGTGCAATTCTGAAATTTTTTGCTTTTTCCTGCTCCTCTTAGCATGATAAAGAAGATTCAAAGAGAGTGCGATGCCAGCTTCTTTCATTCAGTCAGTAGCTTCAAACATTTCTGGTATATGAATAACATGACGTTTTTCAATGGCAAAAATCAATGAATATTGTAAATGCACAAACAGTAATTTCTCCGCATTGCAAGGTGCAATTCTGAAATTTTTTGCTTTTTCCTGCTCCTCTTAGCATGATAAAGAAGATTCAAAGAGAGTGAGATGCCAGCTCCTTTCATTCAGTCAGTAGCTTCAATCATTTCTGATATATGAATAACATGATGTTTTTCAATGGCAAAAATCAATGAATATTGTAAATGCACAAACAGTAATTTCTCCGCATTGCAAGTTGCAATTCTGAAATTTTTTGCTTTTTCCTGCTCCTCTTAGCATGATAAAGAAGATTCAAAGAGAGTGAGATGCCAGCTCCTTTCATTCAGTCAGTAGCTTCAATCATTTCTGGACGTTTTTCAATGGCAAAAATCAATGAATATTGTAAATGCACAAACAGTAATTTCTCCGCATTGCAAGGTGCAATTCTGAAATTTTTTGCTTTTTCCTGCTCCTCTTAGCATGATAAAGAAGATTCAAAGAGAGTGAGATGCCAGCTCCTTTCATTCAGTCAGTAGCTTCAAACATTTCTGGTATATGAATAACATGATGTTTTTCAATGGCAAAAATCAATGAATATTGTAAATGCACAAACAGTAATTTCTCCGCATTGCAAGTTGCAATTCTGAAATTTTTTGCTTTTTCCTGCTCCTCTTAGCATGATAAAGAAGATTCAAAGAGAGTGAGATGCCAGCTCCTTTCATTCAGTCAGTAGCTTCAATCATTTCTGGACGTTTTTCAATGGCAAAAATCAATGAATATTGTAAATGCACAAACAGTAATTTCTCCGCATTGCAAGGTGCAATTCTGAAATTTTTTGCTTTTTCCTGCTCCTCTTAGCATGATTAAGAAGATTCAAAGAGAGTGCGATGCCAGCTTCTTTCATTCAGTCAGTAGCTTCAAACATTTCTGGTATATGAATAACATGATGTTTTTCAATGGCAAAAATCAATGAATATTGTAAATGCACAAACAGTAATTTCTCCGCATTGCAAGGTGCAATTCTGAAATTTTTTGCTTTTTCCTGCTCCTCTTAGCATGATAAAGAAGATTCAAAGAGAGTGAGATGCCAGCTCCTTTCATTCAGTCAGTAGCTTCAATCATTTCTGATATATGAATAACATGATGTTTTTTAATGGCAAAAATCAATGAATATTGTAAATGCACAAACAGTAATTTCTCCGCATTGCAAGTTGCAATTCTGAAATTTTTTGCTTTTTCCTGCTCCTCTTAGCATGATAAAGAAGATTCAAAGAGAGTGAGATGCCAGCTCCTTTCATTCAGTCAGTAGCTTCAATCATTTCTGGACGTTTTTCAATGGCAAAAATCAATGAATATTGTAAATGCACAAACAGTAATTTCTCCGCATTGCAAGGTGCAATTCTGAAATTTTTTGCTTTTTCCTGCTCCTCTTAGCATGATAAAGAAGATTCAAAGAGAGTGAGATGCCAGCTCCTTTCATTCAGTCAGTAGCTTCAATCATTTCTGGACGTTTTTCAATGGCAAAAATCAATGAATATTGTAAATGCACAAACAGTAATTTCTCCGCATTGCAAGGTGCAATTCTGAAATTTTTTGCTTTTTCCTGCTCCTCTTAGCATGATAAAGAAGATTCAAAGAGAGTGAGATGCCAGCTCCTTTCATTCAGTCAGTAGCTTCAAACATTTCTGGTATATGAATAACATGATGTTTTTCAATGGCAAAAATCAATGAATATTGTAAAAGCACAAACAGTAATTTCTCCGCATTGCAAGGTGCAATTCTGAAATTTTTTGCTTTTTCCTGCTCCTCTTAGCATGATAAAGAAGATTCAAAGAGAGTGAGATGCCAGCTCCTTTCATTCAGTCAGTAGCTTCAATCATTTCTGGACGTTTTTCAATGGCAAAAATCAATGAATATTGTAAATGCACAAACAGTAATTTCTCCGCATTGCAAGGTGCAATTCTGAAATTTTTTGCTTTTTCCTGCTCCTCTTAGCATGATAAAGAAGATTCAAAGAGAGTGAGATGCCAGCTCCTTTCATTCAGTCAGTAGCTTCAATCATTTCTGGTATATGAATAACATGATGTTTTTCAATGGCAAAAATCAATGAATATTGTAAATGCACAAACAGTAATTTCTCCACATTGCAAGGTGCAATTCTGAAATTTTTTGCTTTTTCCTGCTCCTCTTAGCATGATAAAGAAGATTCAAAGAGAGTGAGATGCCAGCTCCTTTCATTCAGTCAGTAGCTTCAATCATTTCTGGACGTTTTTCAATGGCAAAAATCAATGAATATTGTAAATGCACAAACAGTAATTTCTCCGCATTGCAAGGTGCAATTCTGAATTTTTTTGCTTTTTCCTGCTCCTCTTAGCATGATAAAGAAGATTCAAAGAGAGCGAGATGCCAGCTCCTTTCATTCAGTCAGTAGCTTCAATCATTTCTGGTATATGAATAACATGATGTTTTTCAATGGCAAAAATCAATGAATATTGTAAATGCACAAACAGTAATTTCTCCGCATTGCAAGGTGCAATTCTGAAATTTTTTGCTTTTTCCTGCTCCTCTTAGCATGATAAAGAAGATTCAAAGAGAGTGAGATGCCAGCTCCTTTCATTCAGTCAGTAGCTTCAATCATTTCTGGACGTTTTTCAATGGCAAAAATCAATGAATATTGTAAATGCACAAACAGTAATTTCTCCGCATTGCAAGGTGCAATTCTGAAATTTTTTGCTTTTTCCTGCTCCTCTTAGCATGATAAAGAAGATTCAAAGAGAGTGAGATGCCAGCTCCTTTCATTCAGTCAGTAGCTTCAAACATTTCTGGTATATGAATAACATGATGTTTTTCAATGGCAAAAATCAATGAATATTGTAAATGCACAAACAGTAATTTCTCCGCATTGCAAGGTGCAATTCTGAAATTTTTTGCTTTTTCCTGCTCCTCTTAGCATGATAAAGAAGATTCAAAGAGAGTGAGATGCCAGCTCCTTTCATTCAGTCAGTAGCTTCAATCATTTCTGGACGTTTTCCAATGGCAAAAATCAATGAATATTGTAAATGCACAAACAGTAATTTCTCCGCATTGCAAGGTGCAATTCTGAAATTTTTTGCTTTTTCCTGCTCCTCTTAGCATGATAAAGAAGATTCAAAGAGAGTGAGATGCCAGCTCCTTTCATTCAGTCAGTAGCTTCAATCATTTCTGGACGTTTTTCAATGGCAAAAATCAATGAATATTGTAAATGCACAAACAGTAATTTCTCCGCATTGCAAGGTGCAATTCTGAAATTTTTTGCTTTTTCCTGCTCCTCTTAGCATGATAAAGAAGATTCAAAGAGAGTGAGATGCCAGCTCCTTTCATTCAGTCAGTAGCTTCAATCATTTCTGGTATATGAATAACATGATGTTTTTCAATGGCAAAAATCAATGAATATTGTAAATGCACAAACAGTAATTTCTCCGCATTGCAAGGTGCAATTCGGAAATTTTTTGCTTTTTCCTGCTCCTCTTAGCATGATAAAGAAGATTCAAAGAGAGTGAGATGCCAGCTCCTTTCATTCAGTCAGCAGCTTCAATCATTTCTGGACATTTTTCAATGGCAAAAATCAATGAATATTGTAAATGCACAAACAGTAATTTCTCCGCATTGCAAGGTGCAATTCTGAAATTTTTTGCTTTTTCCTGCTCCTCTTAGCATGATAAAGAAGATTCAAAGAGAGTGAGATGCCAGCTCCTTTCATTCAGTCAGTAGCTTCAAACATTTCTGGTATATGAATAACATGATGTTTTTCAATGGCAAAAATCAATGAATATTGTAAAAGCACAAACAGTAATTTCTCCGCATTGCAAGGTGCAATTCTGAAATTTTTTGCTTTTTCCTGCTCCTCTTAGCATGATAAAGAAGATTCAAAGAGAGTGAGATGCCAGCTCCTTTCATTCAGTCAGTAGCTTCAATCATTTCTGGACGTTTTTCAATGGCAAAAATCAATGAATATTGTAAATGCACAAACAGTAATTTCTCCGCATTGCAAGGTGCAATTCTGAAATTTTTTGCTTTTTCCTGCTCCTCTTAGCATGATAAAGAAGATTCAAAGAGAGTGAGATGCCAGCTCCTTTCATTCAGTCAGTAGCTTCAATCATTTCTGGTATATGAATAACATGATGTTTTTCAATGGCAAAAATCAATGAATATTGTAAATGCACAAACAGTAATTTCTCCGCATTGCAAGTTGCAATTCTGAAATTTTTTGCTTTTTCCTGCTCCTCTTAGCATGATAAAGAAGATTCAAAGAGAGTGAGATGCCAGCTCCTTTCATTCAGTCAGTAGCTTCAATTATTTCTGGACGTTTTTCAATGGCAAAAATCAATGAATATTGTAAATGCACAAACAGTAATTTCTCCGCATTGCAAGGTGCAATTCTGAAATTTTTTGCTTTTTCCTGCTCCTCTTAGCATGATAAAGAAGATTCAAAGAGAGTGAGATGCCAGCTCCTTTCATTCAGTCAGTTGCTTCAATCATTTCTGGACGTTTTTCAATGGCAAAAATCAGTGAATATTGTAAATGCACAAACAGTAATTTCTCCGCATTGCAAGGTGCAATTCTGAAATTTTTTGCTTTTTCCTGCTCCTCTTAGCATGATAAAGAAGATTCAAAGAGAGTGAGATGCCAGCTCCTTTCATTCAGTCAGTAGCTTCAATCATTTCTGGACGTTTTTCAATGGCAAAAATCAATGAATATTGTAAATGCACAAACAGTAATTTCTCCGCATTGCAAGGTGCAATTCTGAAATTTTTTGCTTTTTCCTGCTCCTCTTTGCATGATAAAGAAGATTCAAAGAGAGTGAGATGCCAGCTCCTTTCATTCAGTCAGTAGCTTCAATCATTTCTGGTATATGAATAACATGATGTTTTTCAATGGCAAAAATCAATGAATATTGTAAATGCACAAACAGTAATTTCTCCGCATTGCAAGGTGCAATTCTGAAATTTTTGGCTTTTTCCTGCTCCTCTTAGCATGATAAAGAAGATTCAAAGAGAGTGAGATGCCAGCTCCTTTCATTCAGTCAGTAGCTTCAATCATTTCTGGATGTTTTTCAATGGCAAAAATCAATGAATATTGTAAATGCACAAACAGTAATTTCTCCGCATTGCAAGGTGCAATTCTGAAATTTCTTGCATTTTCCTGCTCCTCTTAGCATGATAAAGAAGATTCAAAGAGAGTGAGATGCCAGCTCCTTTCATTCAGTCAGTAGCTTCAATCATTTCTGGACGTTTTTCAATGGCAAAAATCAATGAATATTGTAAATGCACAAACAGTAATTTCTCCGCATTGCAAGGTGCAATTCTGAAATTTTTTGGTTTTTCCTGCTCCTCTTAGCATGATAAAGAAGATTCAAAGAGAGTGAGATGCCAGCTCCTTTCATTCAGTCAGTAGCTTCAAACATTTCTGGTATATGAATAACATGATGTTTTTCAATGGCAAAAATCAATGAATATTGTAAATGCACAAACAGTAATTTCTCCGCATTGCAAGGTGCAATTCTGAAATTTTTTGCTTTTTCCTGCTCCTCTTAGCATGATAAAGAAGATTCAAAGAGAGTGAGATGCCAGCTCCTTTCATTCAGTCAGTAGCTTCAATCATTTCTGGACGTTTTTCAATGGCAAAAATCAATGAATATTGTAAATGCACAAACAGTAATTTCTCCGCATTGCAAGGTGCAATTCTGAAATTTTTTGCTTTTTCCTGCTCCTCTTAGCATGATAAAGAAGATTCAAAGAGAGTGAGATGCCAGCTTCTTTCATTCAGTCAGTAGCTTCAAACATTTCTGGGATATGAATAACATGATGTTTTTCAATGGCAAAAATTAATGAATATTGTAAATGCACAAACAGTAATTTCTCCGCATTGCAAGGTGCAATTCTGAAATTTTTTGCTTTTTCCTGCTCCTCTTAGCATGATAAAGAAGATTCAAAGAGAGTGAGATGCCAGCTCCTTTCATTCAGTCAGTAGCTTCAATCATTTCTGGACGTTTTTCAATGGCAAAAATCAATGAATATTGTAAATGCACAAACAGTAATTTCTCCGCATTGCAAGGTGCAATTCTGAAATTTTTTGCTTTTTCCTGCTCCTCTTAGCATGATAAAGAAGATTCAAAGAGAGTGAGATGCCAGCTCCTTTCATTCAGTCAGTAGCTTCAATCATTTCTGGACGTTTTTCAATGGCAAAAATCAATGAATATTGTAAATGCACAAACAGTAATTTCTCCGCATTGCAAGGTGCAATTCTGAAATTTTTTGCTTTTTCCTGCTCCTCTTAGCATGATAAAGAAGATTCAAAGAGAGTGAGATGCCAGCTCCTTTCATTCAGTCAGTAGCTTCAATCATTTCTGGTATATGAATAACATGATGTTTTTCAATGGCAAAAATCAATGAATATTGTAAATGCACAAACAGTAATTTCTCCGCATTGCAAGTTGCAATTCTGAAATTTTTTGCTTTTTCCTGCTCCTCTTAGCATGATAAAGAAGATTCAAAGAGAGTGAGATTCCAGCTCCTTTCATTCAGTCAGTAGCTTCAATCATTTCTGGACGTTTTTCAATGGCAAAAATCAATGAATATTGTAAATGCACAAACAGTAATTTCTCCGCATTGCAAGGTGCAATTCTGAAATTTTTTGCTTTTTCCTGCTCCTCTTAGCATGATAAAGAAGATTCAAAGAGAGTGAGATGCCAGCTCCTTTCATTCAGTCAGTAGCTTCAATCATTTCTGGACGTTTTTCAATGGCAAAAATCAATGAATATTGTAAATGCACAAACAGTAATTTCTCCGCATTGCAAGATGCAATTCTGAAATTTTTTGCTTTTTCCTGCTCCTCTTAGCATGATAAAAAAGATTCAAAGAGAGTGAGATGCCAGCTCCTTTCATTCAGTCAGTAGCTTCAATCATTTCTGGACGTTTTTCAATGGCAAAAATCAATGAATATTGTAAATGCACAAACAGTAATTTCTCCGCATTGCAAGGTGCAATTCTGAAATTTTTTGCTTTTTCCTGCTCCTCTTAGCATGATAAAGAAGATTCAAAGAGAGTGAGATGCCAGCTCCTTTCATTCAGTCAGTAGCTTCAATCATTTCTGGTATATGAATAACATGATGTTTTTCAATGGCAAAAATCAATGAATATTGTAAATGCACAAACAGTAATTTCTCCGCATTGCAAGGTGCAATTCTGAAATTTTTTGCTTTTTCCTGCTCCTCTTAGCATGATAAAGAAGATTCAAAGAGAGTGAGATGCCAGCTCCTTTCATTCAGTCAGTAGCTTCAATCATTTCTGGACGTTTTTCAATGGCAAAAATCAATGAATATTGTAAATGCACAAACAGTAATTTCTCCGCATTGCAAGGTGCAATTCTGAAATTTTTTGCTTTTTCCTGCTCCTCTTAGCATGATAAAGAAGATTCAAAGAGAGTGAGATGCCAGCTCCTTTCATTCAGTCAGTAGCTTCAGTCATTTCTGGACGTTTTTCAATGGCAAAAATCAATGAATATTGTAAATGCACAAACAGTAATTTCTCCGCATTGCAAGGTGCAATTCTGAAATTTTTTGCTTTTTCCTGCTTCTCTTAGCATGATAAAGAAGATTCAAAGAGAGTGAGATGCCAGCTCCTTTCATTCAGTCAGTAGCTTCAAACATTTCTGGTATAAACATTTCTGGACGTTTTTCAACTGCAAAAATCAATGAATATTGTAAATGCACAAACAGTAATATCTCCACATTGCAAGGTGCAATTCTGAAATTTTTTGCTTTTTCCTGCTAATCCTAGCATGATAAAGAAGATTCAAATAGAGTGAGATGCCAGCTCCTTTCATTCAGTCAGTAGCTTCAAACATTTCTGGACGTTTTTCAATGGCAAAATTCAATGAATATTGTAAATGCACAAACAGTAATATCTCCACATTGCCAGGTGCAATTCTGAAATTTTTTGCTTTTTCCTGCTAATCCTAGCATGATAAAGAAGATTCAAAGAGAGTGAGATGCCAGCTCCTTTCATTCAGTCAGTAGCTTCAATCATTTCTGGACGTTTTTCAATGGCAAAAATCAATGAATATTGTAAATGCACAAACAGTAATTTCTCCGCATTGCAAGGTGCAATTCTGAAATTTTTTGCTTTTTCCTGCTCCTCTTAGCATGATAAAGAAGATTCAAAGAGAGTGAGATGCCAGCTCCTTTCATTCAGTCAGTAGCTTCAATCATTTCTGGACGTTTTTCAATGGCAAAAATCAATGAATATTGTAAATGCACAAACAGTAATTTCTCCGCATTGCAAGGTGCAATTCTGAAATTTTTTGCTTTTTCCTGCTCCTCTTAGCATGATAAAGAAGATTCAAAGAGAGTGAGATGCCAGCTCCTTTCATTCAGTCAGTAGCTTCAATCATTTCTGGTATATGAATAACATGATGTTTTTCAATGGCAAAAATCAATGAATATTGTAAATGCACAAACAGTAATTTCTCCGCATTGCAAGGTGCAATTCTGAAATTTTTTGCTTTTTCCTGCTCCTCTTAGCATGATAAAGAAGATTCAAAGAGAGTGAGATGCCAGCTCCTTTCATTCAGTCAGTAGCTTCAATCATTTCTGGACGTTTTTCAATGGCAAAAATCAATGAATATTGTAAATGCACAAACAGTAATTTCTCCGCATTGCAAGATGCAATTCTGAAATTTTTTGCTTTTTCCTGCTCCTCTTAGCATGATAAAGAAGATTCAAAGAGAGTGAGATGCCAGCTCCTTTCATTCAGTCAGTAGCTTCAGTCATTTCTGGACGTTTTTCAATGCAAAAATCAATGAATATTGTAAATGCACAAACAGTAATTTCTCCGCATTGCAAGGTGCAATTCTGAAATCTTTTGCTTTTTCCTGCTCCTCAGCATGATAAAGAAGATTCAAAGAGAGTGAGATGCCAGCTCCTTTCATTCAGTCAGTAGCTTCAATCATTTCTGGTATATGAATAACATGATGTTTTTCAATGGCAAAAATCAATGAATATTGTAAATGCACAAACAGTAATTTCTCCGCATTGCAAGGTGCAATTCTGAAATTTTTTGCTTTTTCCTGCTCCTCTTAGCATGATAAAGAAGATTCAAAGAGAGTGAGATGCCAGCTCCTTTCATTCAGTCAGTAGCTTCAATCATTTCTGGATGTTTTTCAATGGCAAAAATCAATGAATATTGTAAATGCACAAACAGTAATTTCTCCGCATTGCAAGGTGCAATTCTGAAATTTCTTGCATTTTCCTGCTCCTCTTAGCATGATAAAGAAGATTCAAAGAGAATGAGATGCCAGCTCCTTTCATTCAGTCAGTAGCTTCAATCATTTCTGGACGTTTTTCAATGGCAAAAATCAATGAATATTGTAAATGCACAAACAGTAATTTCTCCGCATTGCAAGGTGCAATTCTGAAATTTTTTGCTTTTTCCTGCTCCTCTTAGCATGATAAAGAAGATTCAAAGAGAGTGAGATGCCAGCTCCTTTCATTCAGTCAGTAGCTTCAAACATTTCTGGTATATGAATAACATGATGTTTTTCAATGGCAAAAATCAATGAATATTGTAAATGCACAAACAGTAATTTCTCCGCATTGCAAGGTGCAATTCTGAAATTTTTTGCTTTTTCCTGCTCCTCTTAGCATGATAAAGAAGATTCAAAGAGAGTGAGATGCCAGCTCCTTTCATTCAGTCAGTAGCTTCAATCATTTCTGGACGTTTTCCAATGGCAAAAATCAATGAATATTGTAAATGCACAAACAGTAATTTCTCCGCATTGCAAGGTGCAATTCTGAAATTTTTTGCTTTTTCCTGCTCCTCTTAGCATGATAAAGAAGATTCAAAGAGAGTGAGATGCCAGCTTCTTTCATTCAGTCAGTAGCTTCAAACATTTCTGGGATATGAATAACATGATGTTTTTCAATGGCAAAAATTAATGAATATTGTAAATGCACAAACAGTAATTTCTCCGCATTGCAAGGTGCAATTCTGAAATTTTTTGCTTTTTCCTGCTCCTCTTAGCATGATAAAGAAGATTCAAAGAGAGTGAGATGCCAGCTCCTTTCATTCAGTCAGTAGCTTCAATCATTTCTGGACGTTTTTCAATGGCAAAAATCAATGAATATTGTAAATGCACAAACAGTAATTTCTCCGCATTGCAAGGTGCAATTCTGAAATTTTTTGCTTTTTCCTGCTCCTCTTAGCATGATAAAGAAGATTCAAAGAGAGTGAGATGCCAGCTCCTTTCATTCAGTCAGTAGCTTCAATCATTTCTCTACGTTTTTCAATGGCAAAAATCAATGAATATTGTAAATGCACAAACAGTAATTTCTCCGCATTGCAAGGTGCAATTCTGAAATTTTTTGCTTTTTCCTGCTCCTCTTAGCATGATAAAGAAGATTCAAAGAGAGTGAGATGCCAGCTCCTTTCATTCAGTCAGTAGCTTCAATCATTTCTGGTATATGAATAACATGATGTTTTTCAATGGCAAAAATCAATGAATATTGTAAATGCACAAACAGTAATTTCTCCGCATTGCAAGTTGCAATTCTGAAATTTTTTGCTTTTTCCTGCTCCTCTTAGCATGATAAAGAAGATTCAAAGAGAGTGAGATTCCAGCTCCTTTCATTCAGTCAGTAGCTTCAATCATTTCTGGAGGTTTTTCAATGGCAAAAATCAATGAATATTGTAAATGCACAAACAGTAATTTCTCCGCATTGCAAGGTGCAATTCTGAAATTTTTTGCTTTTTCCTGCTCCTCTTAGCATGATAAAGAAGATTCAAAGAGAGTGAGATGCCAGCTCCTTTCATTCAGTCAGTAGCTTCAATCATTTCTGGACGTTTTTCAATGGCAAAAATCAATGAATATTGTAAATGCACAAACAGTAATTTCTCCGCATTGCAAGATGCAATTCTGAAATTTTTTGCTTTTTCCTGCTCCTCTTAGCATGATAAAGAAGATTCAAAGAGAGTGAGATGCCAGCTCCTTTCATTCAGTCAGTAGCTTCAATCATTTCTGGACGTTTTTCAATGGCAAAAATCAATGAATATTGTAAATGCACAAACAGTAATTTCTCCGCATTGCAAGGTGCAATTCTGAAATTTTTTGCTTTTTCCTGCTCCTCTTAGCATGATAAAGAAGATTCAAAGAGAGTGAGATGCCAGCTCCTTTCATTCAGTCAGTAGCTTCAATCATTTCTGGACGTTTTTCAATGGCAAAAATCAATGAATATTGTAAATGCACAAACTGTAATTTCTCCGCATTGCAAGGTGCAATTCTGAAATTTTTTGCTTTTTCCTGCTCCTCTTAGCATGATAAAGAAGATTCAAAGAGAGTGAGATGCCAGCTCCTTTCATTCAGTCAGTAGCTTCAGTCATTTCTGGACGTTTTTCAATGGCAAAAATCAATGAATATTGTAAATGCACAAACAGTAATTTCTCCGCATTGCAAGGTGCAATTCTGAAATTTTTTGCTTTTTCCTGCTCCTCTTAGCATGATAAAGAAGATTCAAAGAGAGTGAGATGCCAGCTCCTTTCATTCAGTCAGTAGCTTCAATCATTTCTGGTATATGAATAACATGATGTTTTTCAATGGCAAAAATCAATGAATATTGTAAATGCACAAACAGTAATTTCTCCGCATTGCAAGGTGCAATTCTGAAATTTTTTGCTTTTTCCTGCTCCTCTTAGCATGATAAAGAAGATTCAAAGAGAGTGAGATGCCAGCTCCTTTCATTCAGTCAGTAGCTTCAATCATTTCTGGACGTTTTTCAATGGCAAAAATCAATGAATATTGTAAATGCACAAACAGTAATTTCTCCGCATTGCAAGGTGCAATTCTGAAATTTTTTGCTTTTTCCTGCTCCTCTTAGCATGATAAAGAAGATTCAAAGAGAGTGAGATGCCAGCTCCTTTCATTCAGTCAGTAGCTTCAATCATTTCTGGTATATGAATAACATGATGTTTTTCAATGGCAAAAATCAATGAATATTGTAAATGCACAAACAGTAATTTCTCCGCATTGCAAGTTGCAATTCTGAAATTTTTTGCTTTTTCCTGCTCCTCTTAGCATGATAAAGAAGATTCAAAGAGAGTGAGATTCCAGCTCCTTTCATTCAGTCAGTAGCTTCAATCATTTCTGGACGTTTTTCAATGGCAAAAATCAATGAATATTGTAAATGCACAAACAGTAATTTCTCCGCATTGCAAGGTGCAATTCTGAAATTTTTTGCTTTTTCCTGCTCCTCTTAGCATGATAAAGAAGATTCAAAGAGAGTGAGATGCCAGCTCCTTTCATTCAGTCAGTAGCTTCAATCATTTCTGGACATTTTTCAATGGCAAAAATCAATGAATATTGTAAATGCACAAACAGTAATTTCTCCGCATTGCAAGATGCAATTCTGAAATTTTTTGCTTTTTCCTGCTCCTCTTAGCATGATAAAGAAGATTCAAAGAGAATGAGATGCCAGCTCCTTTCATTCAGTCAGTAGCTTCAATCATTTCTGGACGTTTTTCAATGGCAAAAATCAATGAATATTGTAAATGCACAAACAGTAATTTCTCCGCATTGCAAGGTGCAATTCTGAAATTTTTTGCTTTTTCCTGCTCCTCTTAGCATGATAAAGAAGATTCAAAGAGAGTGAGATGCCAGCTCCTTTCATTCAGTCAGTAGCTTCAATCATTTCTGGTATATGAATAACATGATGTTTTTCAATGGCAAAAATCAATGAATATTGTAAATGCACAAACTGTAATTTCTCCGCATTGCAAGGTGCAATTCTGAAATTTTTTGCTTTTTCCTGCTCCTCTTAGCATGATAAAGAAGATTCAAAGAGAGTGAGATGCCAGCTCCTTTCATTCAGTCAGTAGCTTCAATCATTTCCGGACGTTTTTCAATGGCAAAAATCAATGAATATTGTAAATGCACAAACTGTAATTTCTCCGCATTGCAAGGTGCAATTCTGAAATTTTTTGCTTTTTCCTGCTCCTCTTAGCATGATAAAGAAGATTCAAAGAGAGTGAGATGCCAGCTCCTTTCATTCAGTCAGTAGCTTCAGTCATTTCTGGACGTTTTTCAATGGCAAAAATCAATGAATATTGTAAATGCACAAACAGTAATTTCTCCGCATTGCAAGGTGCAATTCTGAAATTTTTTGCTTTTTCCTGCTCCTCTTAGCATGATAAAGAAGATTCAAAGAGAGTGAGATGCCAGCTCCTTTCATTCAGTCAGTAGCTTCAAACATTTCTGGTATAAACATTTCTGGACGTTTTTCAATGGCAAAAATCAATGAATATTGTAAATGCACAAACAGTAATATCTCCACATTGCAAGGTGCAATTCTGAAATTTTTTGCTTTTTCCTGCTAATCCTAACATGATAAAGAAGATTCAAATAGAGTGAGATGCCAGCTCCTTTCATTCAGTCAGTAGCTTCAAACATTTCTGGACGTTTTTCAATGGCAAAATTCAATGAATATTGTAAATGCACAAACAGTAATATCTCCACATTGCCAGGTGCAATTCTGAAATTTTTTGCTTTTTCCTGCTAATCCTAGCATGATAAAGAAGATTCAAAGAGAGTGAGATGCCAGCTCCTTTCATTCAGTCAGTAGCTTCAATCATTTCTGGACGTTTTTCAATGGCAAAAATCAATGAATATTGTAAATGCACAAACAGTAATTTCTCCGCATTGCAAGGTGCAATTCTGAAATTTTTTGCTTTTTCCTGCTCCTCTTAGCATGATAAAGAAGATTCAAAGAGAGTGAGATGCCAGCTCCTTTCATTCAGTCAGTAGCTTCAATCATTTCTGGACGTTTTTCAATGGCAAAAATCAATGAATATTGTAAATGCACAAACAGTAATTTCTCCGCATTGCAAGGTGCAATTCTGAAATTTTTTGCTTTTTCCTGCTCCTCTTAGCATGATAAAGAAGATTCAAAGAGAGTGAGATGCCAGCTCCTTTCATTCAGTCAGTAGCTTCAATCATTTCTGGTATATGAATAACATGATGTTTTTCAATGGCAAAAATCAATGAATATTGTAAATGCACAAACAGTAATTTCTCCGCATTGCAAGGTGCAATTCTGAAATTTTTTGCTTTTTCCTGCTCCTCTTAGCATGATAAAGAAGATTCAAAGAGAGTGAGATGCCAGCTCCTTTCATTCAGTCAGTAGCTTCAATCATTTCTGGACGTTTTTCAATGGCAAAAATCAATGAATATTGTAAATGCACAAACAGTAATTTCTCCGCATTGCAAGATGCAATTCTGAAATTTTTTGGTTTTTCCTGCTCCTCTTAGCATGATAAAGAAGATTCAAAGAGAGTGAGATGCCAGCTCCTTTCATTCAGTCAGTAGCTTCAGTCATTTCTGGACGTTTTTCAATGGCAAAAATCAATGAATATTGTAAATGCACAAACAGTAATTTCTCCGCATTGCAAGGTGCAATTCTGAAATTTTTTGCTTTTTCCTGCTCCTCTTAGCATGATAAAGAAGATTCAAAGAGAGTGAGATGCCAGCTCCTTTCTTTCAGTCAGTAGCTTCAAACATTTCTGGTATAAACATTTCTGGACGTTTTTCAATGGCAAAAATCAATGAATATTGTAAATGCACAAACAGTAATATCTCCACATTGCAAGGTGCAATGCTGAAATTTTTTGCTTTTTCCTGCTAATCCTAGCATGATAAAGAAGATTCAAATAGAGTGAGATGCCAGCTCCTTTCATTCAGTCAGTAGCTTCAAACATTTCTGGACGTTTTTCATTGGCAAAAATCAATGAATATTGTAAATGCACAAACAGTAATATCTCCACATTGCAAGGTGCAATTCTGAAATTTTTTGCTTTTTCCTGCTAATCCTAGCATGATAAAGAAGATTCAATGAGAGTGAGATGTCAGCTCCTTTCATTCAGTCAGTAGCTTCAAACATTTCTGGTATATGAATAACATGATGTTTTTCAATGGCAAAAATCAATGAATATTGTAAATGCACAAACAGTAATATCTCCACATTGCAAGGTGCAATTCTGAAATTTTTTGCTTTTTCCTGCTAATCCTAGCATGATAAAGAAGATTCAAAGAGAGTGAGATGCCAGCTCCTTTCATTCAGTCAGTAGCTTCAAACATTTCTGGACGTTTTTCAATGGCAAAAATCAATGAATATTGTAAATGCACAAACAGTAATATCTCCACATTGCAAGGTGCAATTCTGAAATTTTTTGCTTTTTCCTGCTACTCCTAGCATGATAAAGAAGATTCAAAGAGAGTGAGATGCCAGCTCCTTTCATTCAGTCAGTAGCTTCAATCATTTCTGGACGTTTTTCAATGGCAAAAATCAATGAATATTGTAAATGCACAAACAGTAATTTCTCCGCATTGCAAGGTGCAATTCTGAATTTTTTTGCTTTTTCCTGCTCCTCTTAGCATGGTAAAGAAGATTCAAAGAGAGTGAGATGCCAGCTCCTTTCATTCAGTCAGTAGCTTCAGTCATTTCTGGACGTTTTTCAATGGCAAAAATCAATGAATATTGTAAATGCACAAAAAGTAATTTCTCCGCATTGCAAGGTGCAATTCTGAAATTTTTTGCTTTTTCCTGCTCCTCTTAGCATGATAAAGAAGATTCAAAGAGAGTGAGATGCCAGCTCCTTTCATTCAGTCAGTAGCTTCAAACATTTCTGGTATAAACATTTCTGGACGTTTTTCAATGGCAAAAATCAATGAATATTGTAAATGCACAAACAGTAATATCTCCACATTGCAAGGTGCAATTCTGAAATTTTTTGCTTTTTCCTGCTAATCCTAGCATGATAAAGAAGATTCAAATAGAGTGAGATGCCAGCTCCTTTCATTCAGTCAGTAGCTTCAAACATTTCTGGACGTTTTTCAATGGCAAAATTCAATGAATATTGTAAATGCACAAACAGTAATATCTCCACATTGCAAGGTGCAATTCTGAAATTTTTTGCTTTTTCCTGCTAATCCTAGCATGATAAAGAAGATTCAAAGAGAGTGAGATGCCAGCTCCTTTCATTCAGTCAGTAGCTTCAATCATTTCTGGACGTTTTTCAATGGCAAAAATCAATGAATATTGTAAATGCACAAACAGTAATTTCTCCGCATTGCAAGGTGCAATTCTGAAATTTTTTGCTTTTTCCTGCTCCTCTTAGCATGATAAAGAAGATTCAAAGAGAGTGAGATGACAGCTCCTTTCATTAAGTCAGTAGCTTCAATCATTTCTGGATGTTTTTCAATGGCAAAAATCAATGAATATTGTAAATGCACAAACAGTAATTTCTCCGCATTGCAAGGTGCAATTCTGAAATTTTTTTCTTTTTCCTGCTCCTCTTAGCATGATAAAGAAGATTCAAAGAGAGTGAGATGCCAGCTCCTTTCATTCAGTCAGTAGCTTCAATCATTTCTGGTATATGAATAACATGATGTTTTTCAATGGCAAAAATCAATGAATATTGTAAATGCACAAACAGTAATTTCTCCGCATTGCAAGGTGCAATTCTGAAATTTTTTGCTTTTTCCTGCTCCTCTTAGCATGATAAAGAAGATTCAAAGAGAGTGAGATGCCAGCTCCTTTCATTCAGTCAGTAGCTTCAATCATTTCTGGACGTTTTTCAATGGCAAAAATCAATGAATATTGTAAATGCACAAACAGTAATTTCTCCGCATTGCAAGATGCAATTCTGAAATTTTTTGCTTTTTCCTGCTCCTCTTAGCATGATAAAGAAGATTCAAAGAGAGTGAGATGCCAGCTCCTTTCATTCAGTCAGTAGCTTCAGTCATTTCTGGACGTTTTTCAATGGCAAAAATCAATGAATATTGTAAATGCACAAACAGTAATTTCTCCGCATTGCAAAGTGCAATTCTGAAATTTTTTGCTTTTTCCTGCTCCTCTTAGCATGATAAAGAAGTTTCAAAGAGAGTGAGATGCCAGCTCCTTTCATTCAGTCAGTAGCTTCAAACATTTCTGGTATAAACATTTCTGGATGTTTTTCAATGGCAAAAATCAATGAATATTGTAAATGCACAAACAGTAATATCTCCACATTGCAAGGTGCAATGCTGAAATTTTTTGCTTTTTCCTGCTAATCCTAGGATGATAAAGAAGATTCAAATAGAGTGAGATGCCAGCTCCTTTCATTCAGTCAGTAGCTTCAAACATTTCTGGACGTTTTTCAATGGCAAAAATCAATGAATATTGTAAATGCACAAACAGTAATATCTCCACATTGCAAGGTGCAATTCTGAAATTTTTTGCTTTTTCCTGCTAATCCTAGCATGATAAAGAGGATTCAAAGAGAGTGAGATGTCAGCTCCTTTCATTCAGTCAGTAGCTTCAAACATTTCTGGTATATGAATAACATGATGTTTTTCAATGGCAAAAATCAATGAATATTGTAAATGCACAAACAGTAATATCTCCACATTGCAAGGTGCAATTCTGAAATTTTTTGCTTTTTCCTGCTAATCCTAGCATGATAAAGAAGATTCAAAGAGAGTGAGATGCCAGCTCCTTTCAGTCAGTAGCTTCAAACATTTCTGGACGTTTTTCAATGGCAAAAATCAATGAATATTGTAAATGCACAAACAGTAATATCTCCACATTGCAATGTGCAATTCTGAAATTTTTTGCTTTTTCCTGCTACTCCTAGCATGATAAAGAAGATTCAAAGAGAGTGAGATGCCAGCTCCTTTCATTCAGTCAGTAGCTTCAAACATTTCTGGACGTTTTTCAATGGCAAAAATCAATGAATATTGTAAATGCACAAACAGTAATATCTCCACATTGCAAGGTGCAATTCTGAAATTTTTTGCTTTTTCCTGCTAATCCTAGCATGATAAAGAAGATTCAAAGAGAGTGAGATGCCAGCTCCTTTCATTCAGTCAGTAGCTTCAAACATTTCTGGACGTTTTTCAATGGCAAAAATCAATGAATATTGTAAATGCACAAACAGTAATTTCTCCGCATTGCAAGGTGCAATTCTGAAATTTTTTGCTTTTTCCTGCTCCTCTTAGCATGATAAAGAAGATTCAAAGAGAGTGAGATGCCAGCTCCTTTCATTCAGTCAGTAGCTTCAATCATTTCTGGTATATGAATAACATGATGTTTTTCAATGGCAAAAATCAATGAATATTGTAAATGCACAAACAGTAATTTCTCCGCATTGCAAGGTGCAATTCTGAAATTTTTTGCTTTTTCCTGCTCCTCTTAGCATGATAAAGAAGATTCAAAGAGAGTGAGATGCCAGCTCCTTTCATTCAGTCAGTAGCTTCAATCATTTCTGGACGTTTTTCAATGGCAAAAATCAATGAATATTGTAAATGCACAAACAGTAATTTCTCCGCATTGCAAGGTGCAATTCTGAAATTTTTTGCTTTTTCCTGCTCCTCTTAGCATGATAAACAAGATTCAAAGAGAGTGAGATGCCAGCTCCTTTCATTCAGTCAGTAGCTTCAATCATTTCTGGACGTTTTTCAATGGCAAAAATCAATGAATATTGTAAATGCACAAACAGTAATTTCTCCGCATTGCAAGGTGCAATTCTGAAATTTTTTGCTTTTTCCTGCTCCTCTTAGCATGATAAAGAAGATTCAAAGAGAGTGAGATGCCAGCTCCTTTCATTCAGTCAGTAGCTTCAAACATTTCTGGTATATGAATAACATGATGTTTTTCAATGGCAAAAATCAATGAATATTGTAAATGCACAAACAGTAATTTCTCCGCATTGCAAGGTGCAAGTCTGAAATTTTTTGCTTTTTCCTGCTCCTCTTAGCATGATAAAGAAGATTCAAAGAGAGTGAGATGCCAGCTACTTTCATTCAGTCAGTAGCTTCAATCATTTCTGGACGTTTTTCAATGGTAAAAATCAATGAATATTGTAAATGCACAAACAGTAATTTCTCCACATTGCAAGGTGCAATTCTGAAATTTTTTGCTTTTTCCTGCTCCTCTTAGCATGATAAAGAAGATTCAAAGAGAGTGAGATGCCAGCTCCTTTCATTCAGTCAGTAGCTTCAAACATTTCTGGTATATGAATAACATGATGTTTTTCAATGGCAAAAATCAATGAATATTGTAAATGCACAAACAGTAATTTCTCTGGATTGCAAGGTGCAATTCTGAAATTTTTTGCTTTTTCCTGCTCCTCTTAGCATGATAAAGAAGATTCAAAGAGAGTGAGATGCCAGCTACTTTCATTCAGTCAGTAGCTTCAATCATTTCTGGATGTTTTTCAATGGTAAAAATCAATGAATATTGTAAATGCACAAACAGTAATTTCTCCACATTGCAAGGTGCAATTCTGAAATTTTTTGCTTTTTCCTGCTCCTCTTAGCATGATAAAGAAGATTCAAAGAGAGTGAGATGCCAGCTCCTTTCATTCAGTCAGTAGCTTCAAACATTTCTGGTATATGAATAACATGATGTTTTTCAATGGCAAAAATCAATGAATATTGTAAATGCACAAACAGTAATTTCTCCGCATTGCAAGGTGCAATTCTGAAATTTTTTGCTTTTTCCTGCTCCACTTAGCATGATAAAGAAGATTCAAAGAGAGTGAGATGCCAGCTCCTTTCATTCAGTCAGTAGCTTCAATCATTTCTGGACGTTTTTCAATGGCAAAAATCAATGAATATTGTAAATGCACAAACAGTAATTTCTCCGCATTGCAAGGTGCAATTCTGAAATTTTTTGCTTTTTCCTGCTCCTCTTAGCATGACAAAGAAGATTCAAAGAGAGTAAGATGCCAGCTCCTTTCATTCAGTCAGTAGCGTCTATCATTTCTGGTATATGAATAACATGATGTTTTTCAATGGCAAAAATCAATGAATATTGTAAATGCACAAACAGTAATTTCTCCGCATTGCAAGGTGCAATTCTGAAATTTTTTGCTTTTTCCTGCTCCTCTTAGCATGATAAAGAAGATTCAAAGAGAGTGAGATGCCAGCTCCTTTCATTCAGTCAGTAGCTTCAATCATTTCTGGACGTTTTTCAATGGCAAAAATCAATGAATATTGTAAATGCACAAACAGTAATTTCTCCGCATTGCAAGGTGCAATTCTGAAATTTTTTGCTTTTTCCTGCTCCTCTTAGCATGATAAAGAAGATTCAAAGAGAGTGAGATGCCAGCTCCTTTCATTCAGTCAGTAGCTTCAATCATTTCTGGATGTTTTTCAATGGCAAAAATCAATGAATATTGTAAATGCACAAACTGTAATTTCTCCGCATTGCAAGGTGCAATTCTGAAATTTTTTGCTTTTTCCTGCTCCTCTTAGCATGATAAAGAAGATTCAAAGAGAGTGAGATGCCAGCTCCTTTCATTCAGTCAGTAGCTTCAATCATTTCTGGACGTTTTTCAATGGCAAAAATCAATGAATATTGTAAATGCACAAACAGTAATTTCTCCGCATTGCAAGGTGCAATTCTGAAATTTTTTGCTTTTTCCTGCTCCTCTTAGCATGATAAAGAAGATTCAAAGAGAGTGAGATGCCAGCTCCTTTCATTCAGTCAGTACCTTCAATCATTTCTGGATGTTTTTCAATGGCAAAAATCAATGAATATTGTAAATGCACAAACAGTAATTTCTCCGCATTGCAAGGTGCAATTCTGAAATTTTTTGCTTTTTCCCGCTCCTCTTAGCATGATAAAGAAGATTCAAAGAGAGTGAGGTGCCAGCTCCTTTCATTCAGTCAGTAGCTTCAAACATTTCTGGTATATGAATAACATGATGTTTTTCAATGGCAAAAATCAATGAATATTGTAAATGCACAAACAGTAATTTCTCCGCATTGCAAGGTGCAAGTCTGAAATTTTTTGCTTTTACCTGCTCCTCTTAGCATGATAAAGAAGATTCAAAGAGAGTGAGATGCCAGCTACTTTCATTCAGTCAGTAGCTTCAGTCATTTCTGGACGTTTTTCAATGGTAAAAATCAATGAATATTGTAAATGCACAAACAGTAATTTCTCCACATTGCAAGGTGCAATTCTGAAATTTTTTGCTTTTTCCTGCTCCTCTTAGCATGATAAAGAAGATTCAAAGAGAGTGAGATGCCAGCTCCTTTCATTCAGTCAGTAGCTTCAAACATTTCTGGTATATGAATAACATGATGTTTTTCAATGGCAAAAATCAATGAATATTGTAAATGCACAAACAGTAATTTCTCTGGATTGCAAGGTGCAATTCTGAAATTTTTTGCTTTTTCCTGCTCCTCTTAGCATGATAAAGAAGATTCAAAGAGAGTGAGATGCCAGCTACTTTCATTCAGTCAGTAGCTTCAATCATTTCTGGACGTTTTTCAATGGTAAAAATCAATGAATATTGTAAATGCACAAACAGTAATTTCTCCACATTGCAAGGTGCAATTCTGAAATTTTTTGCTTTTTCCTGCTCCTCTTAGCATGATAAAGAAGATTCAAAGAGAGTGAGATGCCAGCTCCTTTCATTCAGTCAGTAGCTTCAAACATTTCTGGTATATGAATAACATGATGTTTTTCAATGGCAAAAATCAATGAATATTGTAAATGCACAAACAGTAATTTCTCCGCATTGCAAGGTGCAATTCTGAAATTTTTTGCTTTTTCCTGCTCCACTTAGCATGATAAAGAAGATTCAAAGAGAGTGAGATGCCAGCTCCTTTCATTCAGTCAGTAGCTTCAATCATTTCTGGACGTTTTTCAATGGCAAAAATCAATGAATATTGCAAATGCACAAACAGTAATTTCTCCGCATTGCAAGGTGCAATTCTGAAATTTTTTGCTTTTTCCTGCTCCTCTTAGCATGACAAAGAAGATTCAAAGAGAGTAAGATGCCAGCTCCTTTCATTCAGTCAGTAGCGTCTATCATTTCTGGTATATGAATAACATGATGTTTTTCAATGGCAAAAATCAATGAATATTGTAAATGCACAAACAGTAATTTCTCCGCATTGCAAGGTGCAATTCTGAAATTTTTTGCTTTTTCCTGCTCCTCTTAGCATGATAAAGAAGATTCAAAGAGAGTGAGATGCCAGCTCCTTTCATTCAGTCAGTAGCTTCAATCATTTCTGGACGTTTTTCAATGGCAAAAATCAATGAATATTGTAAATGCACAAACAGTAATTTCTCCGCATTGCAAGGTGCAATTCTGAAATTTTTTGCTTTTTCCTGCTCCTCTTAGCATGATAAAGAAGATTCAAAGAGAGTGAGATGCCAGCTCCTTTCATTCAGTCAGTAGCTTCAATCATTTCTGGATGTTTTTCAATGGCAAAAATCAATGAATATTGTAAATGCACAAACTGTAATTTCTCCGCATTGCAAGGTGCAATTCTGAAATTTTTTGCTTTTTCCTGCTCCTCTTAGCATGATAAAGAAGATTCAAAGAGAGTGAGATGCCAGCTCCTTTCATTCAGTCAGTAGCTTCAATCATTTCTGGACGTTTTTCAATGGCAAAAATCAATGAATATTGTAAATGCACAAACAGTAATTTCTCCGCATTGCAAGGTGCAATTCTGAAATTTTTTGCTTTTTCCTGCTCCTCTTAGCATGATAAAGAAGATTCAAAGAGAGTGAGATGCCAGCTCCTTTCATTCAGTCAGTACCTTCAATCATTTCTGGATGTTTTTCAATGGCAAAAATCAATGAATATTGTAAATGCACAAACAGTAATTTCTCCGCATTGCAAGGTGCAATTCTGAAATTTTTTGCTTTTTCCCGCTCCTCTTAGCATGATAAAGAAGATTCAAAGAGAGTGAGGTGCCAGCTCCTTTCATTCAGTCAGTAGCTTCAAACATTTCTGGTATATGAATAACATGATGTTTTTCAATGGCAAAAATCAATGAATATTGTAAATGCACAAACAGTAATTTCTCCGCATTGCAAGGTGCAAGTCTGAAATTTTTTGCTTTTTCCTGCTCCTCTTAGCATGATAAAGAAGATTCAAAGAGAGTGAGATGCCAGCTACTTTCATTCAGTCAGTAGCTTCAGTCATTTCTGGACGTTTTTCAATGGTAAAAATCAATGAATATTGTAAATGCACAAACAGTAATTTCTCCACATTGCAAGGTGCAATTCTGAAATTTTTTGCTTTTTCCTGCTCCTCTTAGCATGATAAAGAAGATTCAAAGAGAGTGAGATGCCAGCTCCTTTCATTCAGTCAGTAGCTTCAAACATTTCTGGTATATGAATAACATGATGTTTTTCAATGGCAAAAATCAATGAATATTGTAAATGCACAAACAGTAATTTTTCCGCATTGCAAGGTGCAATTCTGAAATTTTTTGCTTTTTCCTGCTCCTCTTAGCATGATAAAGAAGATTCAAAGAGAGTGAGATGCCAGCTCCTTTCATTCAGTCAGTAGCTTCAAACATTTCTGGTATATGAATAACATGATGTTTTTCAATGGCAAAAATCAATGAATATTGTAAATGCACAAAGAGTAATTTCTCCGCATTGCAAGGTGCAATTCTGAAATTTTTTGCTTTTTCCTGCTCCTCTTAGCATGATAAAGAAGATTCAAAGAGAGTGAGATGCCAGCTCCTTTCATTCAGTCAGTAGCTTCAATCATTTCTGGACGTTTTTCAATGGCAAAAATCAATGAATATTGTAAATGCACAAACAGTAATTTCTCCGCATTGCAAGGTGCAATTCTGAAATTTTTTGCTTTTTCCTGCTCCTCTTAGCATGATAAAGAAGATTCAAAGAGAGTGAGATGCCAGCTCCTTTCATTCAGTCAGTAGCTTCAATCATTTCTGGACGTTTTTCAATGGCAAAAATCAATGAATATTGTAAATGCACAAACAGTAATTTCTCCGCATTGCAAGGTGCAATTCTGAAATTTTTTGCTTTTTCCTGCTACTCTTAGCATGATAAAGAAGATTCAAAGAGAGTGAGATGCCAGCTCCTTTCATTCAGTCAGTAGCTTCAAACATTTCTGGTATATGAATAACATGATGTTTTTCAATGGCGAAAATCAATGAATATTGTAAATGCACAAACAGTAATTTCTCCGCATTGCAAGGTGCAATTCTGAAATTTTTTGCTTTTTCCTGCTCCTCTTAGCATGATAAAGAAGATTCAAAGAGAGTGAGATGCCAGCTCCTTTCATTCAGTCAGTAGCTTCAATCATTTCTGGACGTTTTTCAATGGCAAAAATCAATGAATATTGTAAATGCACAAACAGTAATTTCTCCGCATTGCAAGGTGCAAATCTGAAATTTTTTGCTTTTTCCTGCTCCTCTTAGCATGACAAAGAAGATTCAAAGAGAGTAAGATGCCAGCTCCTTTCATTCAGTCAGTAGCTTCAATCATTTCTGGTATATGAATAACATGATGTTTTTCAATGGCAAAAATCAATGAATATTGTAAATGCACAAACAGTAATTTCTCTGCATTGCAAGGTGCAATTCTGAAATTTTTTGCTTTTTCCTGCTCATCTTAGCATGATAAAGAAGATTCAAAGAGAGTGAGATGCCAGCTCCTTTCATTCAGTCAGTAGCTTCAATCATTTCTGGACGTTTTTCAATGGCAAAAATCAATGAATATTGTAAATGCACAAACAGTAATTTCTCCGCATTGCAAGGTGCAATTCTGAAATTTTTTGCTTTTTCCTGCTCCTCTTAGCATGATAAAGAAGATTCAAAGAGAGTGACATGCCAGCTCCTTTCATTCAGTCAGTAGCTTCAATCATTTCTGGACGCTTTTCAATGGCAAAAATCAATGAATATTGTAAATGCACAAACAGTAATTTCTCCGCATTGCAAGGTGCAATTCTGAAATTTTTTGCTTTTTCCTGCTCCTCTTAGCATGATAAAGAAGATTCAAAGAGAGTGAGATGCCAGCTCCTTTCATTCAGTCAGTAGCTTCAAACATTTCTGGTATATGAATAACATGATGTTTTTCAATGGCAAAAATCAATGAATATTGTAAAAGCACAAACAGTAATTTCTCCGCATTGCAAGGTGCAATTCTGAAATTTTTTGCTTTTTCCTGCTCCTCTTAGCATGATAAAGAAGATTCAAAGAGAGTGAGATGCCAGCTCCTTTCATTCAGTCAGTAGCTTCAATCATTTCTGGACGTTTTTCAATGGCAAAAATCAATGAATATTGTAAATGCACAAACAGTAATTTCTCCGCATTGCAAGGTGCAATTCTGAAATTTTTTGCTTTTTCCTGCTCCTCTTAGCATGATAAAGAAGATTCAAAGAGAGTGAGATGCCAGCTCCTTTCATTCAGTCAGTAGCTTCAATCATTTCTGGACGTTTTTCAATGGCAAAAATCAATGAATATTGTAAATGCACAAACAGTAATTTCTCCGCATTGCAAGGTGCAATTCTGAAATTTTTTGCTTTTTCCTGCTCCTCTTAGCATGATAAAGAAGATTCAAAGAGAGTGAGATGCCAGCTCCTTTCATTCAGTCAGTAGCTTCAAACATTTCTGGTATATGAATAACATGATGTTTTTCAACGGCAAAAATCAATGAATATTGTAAAAGCACAAACAGTAATTTCTCCGCATTGCAAGGTGCAATTCTGAAATTTTTTGCTTTTTCCTGCTCCTCTTAGCATGATAAAGAAGATTCAAAGAGAGTGAGATGCCAGCTCCTTTCATTCAGTCAGTAGCTTCAATCATTTCTGGACGTTTTTCAATGGCAAAAATCAATGAATATTGTAAATGCACAAACAGTAATTTCTCCGCATTGCAAGGTGCAATTCTGAAATTTTTTGCTTTTTCCTGCTCCTCTTAGCATGATAAAGAAGATTCAAAGAGAGTGAGATGCCAGCTCCTTTCATTCAGTCAGTAGCTTCAATCATTTCTGGACGTTTTTCAATGGCAAAAATCAATGAATATTGTAAATGCACAAACAGTAATTTCTCCGCATTGCAAGGTGCAATTCTGAAATTTTTTGCTTTTTCCTGCTCCTCTTAGCATGATAAAGAAGATTCAAAGAGAGTGAGATGCCAGCTCCTTTCATTCAGTCAGTAGCTTCAAACATTTCTGGTATATGAATAACATGATGTTTTTCAATGGCAAAAATCAATGAATATTGTAAAAGCACAAACAGTAATTTCTCCGCATTGCAAGGTGCAATTCTGAAATTTTTTGCTTTTTCCTGCTCCTCTTAGCATGATAAAGAAGATTCAAAGAGAGTGAGATGCCAGCTCCTTTCATTCAGTCAGTAGCTTCAATCATTTCTGGACGTTTTTCAATGGCAAAAATCAATGAATATTGTAAATGCACAAACAGTAATTTCTCCGCATTGCAAGGTGCAATTCTGAAATTTTTTGCTTTTTCCTGCTCCTCTTAGCATGATAAAGAAGATTCAAAGAGAGTGAGATGCCAGCTCCTTTCATTCAGTCAGTAGCTTCAATCATTTATGGTATATGAATAACATGATGTTTTTCAATGGCAAAAATCAATGAATATTGTAAATGCACAAACAGTAATTTCTCCGCATTGCAAGTTGCAATTCTGAAATTTTTTGCTTTTTCCTGCTCCTCTTAGCATGATAAAGAAGATTCAAAGAGAGTGAGATGCCAGCTCCTTTCATTCAGTCAGTAGCTTCAATCATTTCTGGACGTTTTTCAATGGCAAAAATCAATGAATATTGTAAATGCACAAACAGTAATTTCTCCGCATTGCAAGGTGCAATTCTGAAATTTTTTGCTTTTTCCTGCTCCTCTTAGCATGATAAAGAAGATTCAAAGAGAGTGAGATGCCAGCTCCATTCATTCAGTCAGTAGATTCAATCATTTCTGGACGTTTTTCAATGGCAAAAATCAATGAATATTGTAAATGCACAAACAGTAATTTCTCCGCATTGCAAGGTGCAATTCTGAAATTTTTTGCTTTTTCCTGCTCCTCTTAGCATGATAAAGAAGATTCAAAGAGAGTGAGATGCCAGCTCCTTTCATTCAGTCAGTAGCTTCAAACATTTCTGGTATATGAATAACATGATGTTTTTCAATGGCAAAAATCAATGAATATTGTAAAAGCACAAACAGTAATTTCTCCGCATTGCAAGGTGCAATTCTGAAATTTTTTGCTTTTTCCTGCTCCTCTTAGCATGATAAAGAAGATTCAAAGAGAGTGAGATGCCAGCTCCTTTCATTCAGTCAGTAGCTTCAATCATTTCTGGATGTTTTTCAATGGCAAAAATCAATGAATATTGTAAATGCACAAACAGTAATTTCTCCGCATTGCAAGGTGCAATTCTGAAATTTTTTGCTTTTTCCTGCTCCTCTTAGCATGATAAAGAAGATTCAAAGAGAGTGAGATGCCAGCTCCTTTCATTCAGTCAGTAGCTTCAATCATTTCTGGTATATGAATAACATGATGTTTTTCAATGGCAAAAATCAATGAATATTGTAAATGCACAAACAGTAATTTCTCCACATTGCAAGGTGCAATTCTGAAATTTTTTGCTTTTTCCTGCTCCTCTTAGCATGATAAAGAAGATTCAAAGAGAGTGAGATGCCAGCTCCTTTCATTCAGTCAGTAGCTTCAATCATTTCTGGACGTTTTTCAATGGCAAAAATCAATGAATATTGTAAATGCACAAACAGTAATTTCTCCGCATTGCAAGGTGCAATTCTGAAATTTTTTGCTTTTTCCTGCTCCTCTTAGCATGATAAAGAAGATTCAAAGAGAGCGAGATGCCAGCTCCTTTCATTCAGTCAGTAGCTTCACTCATTTCTGGTATATGAATAACATGATGTTTTTCAATGGCAAAAATCAATGAATATTGTAAATGCACAAACAGTAATTTCTCCGCATTGCAAGGTGCAATTCTGAAATTTTTTGCTTTTTCCTGCTCCTCTTAGCATGATAAAGAAGATTCAAAGAGAGTGAGATGCCAGCTCCTTTCATTCAGTCAGTAGCTTCAATCATTTCTGGACGTTTTTCAATGGCAAAAATCAATGAATATTGTAAATGCACAAACAGTAATTTCTCCGCATTGCAAGGTGCAATTCTGAAATTTTTTGCTTTTTCCTGCTCCTCTTAGCATGATAAAGAAGATTCAAAGAGAGTGAGATGCCAGCTCTTTTCATTCAGTCAGTAGCTTCAATCATTTCTGGACGTTTTTCAATGGCAAAAATCAATGAATATTGTAAATGCACAAACAGTAATTTCTCCGCATTGCAAGGTGCAATTCTGAAATTTTTTGCTTTTTCCTGCTCCTCTTAGCATGATAAAGAAGATTCAAAGAGAGTGAGATGCCAGCTCCTTTCATTCAGTCAGTAGCTTCAATCATTTCTGGCATATGAATAACATGATGTTTTTCAATGGCAAAAATCAATGAATATTGTAAATGCACAAACAGTAATTTCTCCGCATTGCAAGGTGCAATTCTGAAATTTTTTGCTTTTTCCTGCTCCTCTTAGCATGATAAAGAAGATTCAAAGAGAGTGAGATGCCAGCTCCTTTCATTCAGTCAGCAGCTTCAATCATTTCTGGACATTTTTCAATGGCAAAAATCAATGAATATTGTAAATGCACAAACAGTAATTTCTCCGCATTGCAAGGTGCAATTCTGAAATTTTTTGCTTTTTCCTGCTCCTCTTAGCATGATAAAGAAGATTCAAAGAGAGTGAGATGCCAGCTCCTTTCATTCAGTCAGTAGCTTCAAACATTTCTGGTATATGAATAACATGATGTTTTTCAATGGCAAAAATCAATGAATATTGTAAAAGCACAAACAGTAATTTCTCCGCATTGCAAGGTGCAATTCTGAAATTTTTTGCTTTTTCCTGCTCCTCTTAGCATGATAAAGAAGATTCAAAGAGAGTGAGATGCCAGCTCCTTTCATTCAGTCAGTAGCTTCAATCATTTCTGGACGTTTTTCAATGGCAAAAATCAATGAATATTGTAAATGCACAAACAGTAATTTCTCCGCATTGCAAGGTGCAATTCTGAAATTTTTTGCTTTTTCCTGCTCCTCTTAGCATGATAAAGAAGATTCAAAGAGAGTGAGATGCCAGCTCCTTTCATTCAGTCAGTAGCTTCAATCATTTCTGGTATATGAATAACATGATGTTTTTCAATGGCAAAAATCAATGAATATTGTAAATGCACAAACAGTAATTTCTCCGCATTGCAAGTTGCAATTCTGAAATTTTTTGCTTTTTCCTGCTCCTCTTAGCATGATAAAGAAGATTCAAAGAGAGTGAGATGCCAGCTCCTTTCATTCAGTCAGTAGCTTCAATTATTTCTGGACGTTTTTCAATGGCAAAAATCAATGAATATTGTAAATGCACAAACAGTAATTTCTCCGCATTGCAAGGTGCAATTCTGAAATTTTTTGCTTTTTCCTGCTCCTCTTAGCATGATAAAGAAGATTCAAAGAGAGTGAGATGCCAGCTCCTTTCATTCAGTCAGTTGCTTCAATCATTTCTGGACGTTTTTCAATGGCAAAAATCAATGAATATTGTAAATGCACAAACAGTAATTTCTCCGCATTGCAAGGTGCAATTCTGAAATTTTTTGCTTTTTCCTGCTCCTCTTAGCATGATAAAGAAGATTCAAAGAGAGTGAGATGCCAGCTCCTTTCATTCAGTCAGTAGCTTCAATCATTTCTGGTATATGAATAACATGATGTTTTTCAATGGCAAAAATCAATGAATATTGTAAATGCACAAACAGTAATTTCTCCGCATTGCAAGGTGCAATTCTGAAATTTTTTGCTTTTTCCTGCTCCTCTTAGCATGATAAAGAAGATTCAAAGAGAGTGAGATGCCAGCTCCTTTCATTCAGTCAGCAGCTTCAATCATTTCTGGACATTTTTCAATGGCAAAAATCAATGAATATTGTAAATGCACAAACAGTAATTTCTCCGCATTGCAAGGTGCAATTCTGAAATTTTTTGCTTTTTCCTGCTCCTCTTAGCATGATAAAGAAGATTCAAAGAGAGTGAGATGCCAGCTCCTTTCATTCAGTCAGTAGCTTCAAACATTTCTGGTATATGAATAACATGATGTTTTTCAATGCTAAAAATCAATGAATATTGTAAAAGCACAAACAGTAATTTCTCCGCATTGCAAGGTGCAATTCTGAAATTTTTTGCTTTTTCCTGCTCCTCTTAGCATGATAAAGAAGATTCAAAGAGAGTGAGATGCCAGCTCCTTTCATTCAGTCAGTAGCTTCAATCATTTCTGGACGTTTTTCAATGGCAAAAATCAATGAATATTGTAAATGCACAAACAGTAATTTCTCCGCATTGCAAGGTGCAATTCTGAAATTTTTTGCTTTTTCCTGCTCCTCTTAGCATGATAAAGAAGATTCAAAGAGAGTGAGATGCCAGCTCCTTTCATTCAGTCAGTAGCTTCAATCATTTATGGTATATGAATAACATGATGTTTTTCAATGGCAAAAATCAATGAATATTGTAAATGCACAAACAGTAATTTCTCCGCATTGCAAGTTGCAATTCTGAAATTTTTTGCTTTTTCCTGCTCCTCTTAGCATGATAAAGAAGATTCAAAGAGAGTGAGATGCCAGCTCCTTTCATTCAGTCAGTAGCTTCAATCATTTCTGGACGTTTTTCAATGGCAAAAATCAATGAATATTGTAAATGCACAAACAGTAATTTCTCCGCATTGCAAGGTGCAATTCTGAAATTTTTTGCTTTTTCCTGCTCCTCTTAGCATGATAAAGAAGATTCAAAGAGAGTGAGATGCCAGCTCCATTCATTCAGTCAGTAGATTCAATCATTTCTGGACGTTTTTCAATGGCAAAAATCAATGAATATTGTAAATGCACAAACAGTAATTTCTCCGCATTGCAAGGTGCAATTCTGAAATTTTTTGCTTTTTCCTGCTCCTCTTAGCATGATAAAGAAGATTCAAAGAGAGTGAGATGCCAGCTCCTTTCATTCAGTCAGTAGCTTCAAACATTTCTGGTATATGAATAACATGATGTTTTTCAATGGCAAAAATCAATGAATATTGTAAAAGCACAAACAGTAATTTCTCCGCATTGCAAGGTGCAATTCTGAAATTTTTTGCTTTTTCCTGCTCCTCTTAGCATGATAAAGAAGATTCAAAGAGAGTGAGATGCCAGCTCCTTTCATTCAGTCAGTAGCTTCAATCATTTCTGGATGTTTTTCAATGGCAAAAATCAATGAATATTGTAAATGCACAAACAGTAATTTCTCCGCATTGCAAGGTGCAATTCTGAAATTTTTTGCTTTTTCCTGCTCCTCTTAGCATGATAAAGAAGATTCAAAGAGAGTGAGATGCCAGCTCCTTTCATTCAGTCAGTAGCTTCAATCATTTCTGGTATATGAATAACATGATGTTTTTCAATGGCAAAAATCAATGAATATTGTAAATGCACAAACAGTAATTTCTCCACATTGCAAGGTGCAATTCTGAAATTTTTTGCTTTTTCCTGCTCCTCTTAGCATGATAAAGAAGATTCAAAGAGAGTGAGATGCCAGCTCCTTTCATTCAGTCAGTAGCTTCAATCATTTCTGGACGTTTTTCAATGGCAAAAATCAATGAATATTGTAAATGCACAAACAGTAATTTCTCCGCATTGCAAGGTGCAATTCTGAAATTTTTTGCTTTTTCCTGCTCCTCTTAGCATGATAAAGAAGATTCAAAGAGAGCGAGATGCCAGCTCCTTTCATTCAGTCAGTAGCTTCACTCATTTCTGGTATATGAATAACATGATGTTTTTCAATGGCAAAAATCAATGAATATTGTAAATGCACAAACAGTAATTTCTCCGCATTGCAAGGTGCAATTCTGAAATTTTTTGCTTTTTCCTGCTCCTCTTAGCATGATAAAGAAGATTCAAAGAGAGTGAGATGCCAGCTCCTTTCATTCAGTCAGTAGCTTCAATCATTTCTGGACGTTTTTCAATGGCAAAAATCAATGAATATTGTAAATGCACAAACAGTAATTTCTCCGCATTGCAAGGTGCAATTCTGAAATTTTTTGCTTTTTCCTGCTCCTCTTAGCATGATAAAGAAGATTCAAAGAGAGTGAGATGCCAGCTCTTTTCATTCAGTCAGTAGCTTCAATCATTTCTGGACGTTTTTCAATGGCAAAAATCAATGAATATTGTAAATGCACAAACAGTAATTTCTCCGCATTGCAAGGTGCAATTCTGAAATTTTTTGCTTTTTCCTGCTCCTCTTAGCATGATAAAGAAGATTCAAAGAGAGTGAGATGCCAGCTCCTTTCATTCAGTCAGTAGCTTCAATCATTTCTGGCATATGAATAACATGATGTTTTTCAATGGCAAAAATCAATGAATATTGTAAATGCACAAACAGTAATTTCTCCGCATTGCAAGGTGCAATTCTGAAATTTTTTGCTTTTTCCTGCTCCTCTTAGCATGATAAAGAAGATTCAAAGAGAGTGAGATGCCAGCTCCTTTCATTCAGTCAGCAGCTTCAATCATTTCTGGACATTTTTCAATGGCAAAAATCAATGAATATTGTAAATGCACAAACAGTAATTTCTCCGCATTGCAAGGTGCAATTCTGAAATTTTTTGCTTTTTCCTGCTCCTCTTAGCATGATAAAGAAGATTCAAAGAGAGTGAGATGCCAGCTCCTTTCATTCAGTCAGTAGCTTCAAACATTTCTGGTATATGAATAACATGATGTTTTTCAATGGCAAAAATCAATGAATATTGTAAAAGCACAAACAGTAATTTCTCCGCATTGCAAGGTGCAATTCTGAAATTTTTTGCTTTTTCCTGCTCCTCTTAGCATGATAAAGAAGATTCAAAGAGAGTGAGATGCCAGCTCCTTTCATTCAGTCAGTAGCTTCAATCATTTCTGGACGTTTTTCAATGGCAAAAATCAATGAATATTGTAAATGCACAAACAGTAATTTCTCCGCATTGCAAGGTGCAATTCTGAAATTTTTTGCTTTTTCCTGCTCCTCTTAGCATGATAAAGAAGATTCAAAGAGAGTGAGATGCCAGCTCCTTTCATTCAGTCAGTAGCTTCAATCATTTCTGGTATATGAATAACATGATGTTTTTCAATGGCAAAAATCAATGAATATTGTAAATGCACAAACAGTAATTTCTCCGCATTGCAAGTTGCAATTCTGAAATTTTTTGCTTTTTCCTGCTCCTCTTAGCATGATAAAGAAGATTCAAAGAGAGTGAGATGCCAGCTCCTTTCATTCAGTCAGTAGCTTCAATTATTTCTGGACGTTTTTCAATGGCAAAAATCAATGAATATTGTAAATGCACAAACAGTAATTTCTCCGCATTGCAAGGTGCAATTCTGAAATTTTTTGCTTTTTCCTGCTCCTCTTAGCATGATAAAGAAGATTCAAAGAGAGTGAGATGCCAGCTCCTTTCATTCAGTCAGTTGCTTCAATCATTTCTGGACGTTTTTCAATGGCAAAAATCAATGAATATTGTAAATGCACAAACAGTAATTTCTCCGCATTGCAAGGTGCAATTCTGAAATTTTTTGCTTTTTCCTGCTCCTCTTAGCATGATAAAGAAGATTCAAAGAGAGTGAGATGCCAGCTCCTTTCATTCAGTCAGTAGCTTCAATCATTTCTGGTATATGAATAACATGATGTTTTTCAATGGCAAAAATCAATGAATATTGTAAATGCACAAACAGTAATTTCTCCGCATTGCAAGGTGCAATTCTGAAATTTTTTGCTTTTTCCTGCTCCTCTTAGCATGATAAAGAAGATTCAAAGAGAGTGAGATGCCAGCTCCTTTCATTCAGTCAGCAGCTTCAATCATTTCTGGACATTTTTCAATGGCAAAAATCAATGAATATTGTAAATGCACAAACAGTAATTTCTCCGCATTGCAAGGTGCAATTCTGAAATTTTTTGCTTTTTCCTGCTCCTCTTAGCATGATAAAGAAGATTCAAAGAGAGTGAGATGCCAGCTCCTTTCATTCAGTCAGTAGCTTCAAACATTTCTGGTATATGAATAACATGATGTTTTTCAATGCTAAAAATCAATGAATATTGTAAAAGCACAAACAGTAATTTCTCCGCATTGCAAGGTGCAATTCTGAAATTTTTTGCTTTTTCCTGCTCCTCTTAGCATGATAAAGAAGATTCAAAGAGAGTGAGATGCCAGCTCCTTTCATTCAGTCAGTAGCTTCAATCATTTCTGGACGTTTTTCAATGGCAAAAATCAATGAATATTGTAAATGCACAAACAGTAATTTCTCCGCATTGCAAGGTGCAATTCTGAAATTTTTTGCTTTTTCCTGCTCCTCTTAGCATGATAAAGAAGATTCAAAGAGAGTGAGATGCCAGCTCCATTCATTCAGTCAGTAGATTCAATCATTTCTGGACGTTTTTCAATGGCAAAAATCAATGAATATTGTAAATGCACAAACAGTAATTTCTCCGCATTGCAAGGTGCAATTCTGAAATTTTTTGCTTTTTCCTGCTCCTCTTAGCATGATAAAGAAGATTCAAAGAGAGTGAGATGCCAGCTCCTTTCATTCAGTCAGTAGCTTCAAACATTTCTGGTATATGAATAACATGATGTTTTTCAATGGCAAAAATCAATGAATATTGTAAAAGCACAAACAGTAATTTCTCCGCATTGCAAGGTGCAATTCTGAAATTTTTTGCTTTTTCCTGCTCCTCTTAGCATGATAAAGAAGATTCAAAGAGAGTGAGATGCCAGCTCCTTTCATTCAGTCAGTAGCTTCAATCATTTCTGGATGTTTTTCAATGGCAAAAATCAATGAATATTGTAAATGCACAAACAGTAATTTCTCCGCATTGCAAGGTGCAATTCTGAAATTTTTTGCTTTTTCCTGCTCCTCTTAGCATGATAAAGAAGATTCAAAGAGAGTGAGATGCCAGCTCCTTTCATTCAGTCAGTAGCTTCAATCATTTCTGGTATATGAATAACATGATGTTTTTCAATGGCAAAAATCAATGAATATTGTAAATGCACAAACAGTAATTTCTCCACATTGCAAGGTGCAATTCTGAAATTTTTTGCTTTTTCCTGCTCCTCTTAGCATGATAAAGAAGATTCAAAGAGAGTGAGATGCCAGCTCCTTTCATTCAGTCAGTAGCTTCAATCATTTCTGGACGTTTTTCAATGGCAAAAATCAATGAATATTGTAAATGCACAAACAGTAATTTCTCCGCATTGCAAGGTGCAATTCTGAAATTTTTTGCTTTTTCCTGCTCCTCTTAGCATGATAAAGAAGATTCAAAGAGAGCGAGATGCCAGCTCCTTTCATTCAGTCAGTAGCTTCACTCATTTCTGGTATATGAATAACATGATGTTTTTCAATGGCAAAAATCAATGAATATTGTAAATGCACAAACAGTAATTTCTCCGCATTGCAAGGTGCAATTCTGAAATTTTTTGCTTTTTCCTGCTCCTCTTAGCATGATAAAGAAGATTCAAAGAGAGTGAGATGCCAGCTCCTTTCATTCAGTCAGTAGCTTCAATCATTTCTGGACGTTTTTCAATGGCAAAAATCAATGAATATTGTAAATGCACAAACAGTAATTTCTCCGCATTGCAAGGTGCAATTCTGAAATTTTTTGCTTTTTCCTGCTCCTCTTAGCATGATAAAGAAGATTCAAAGAGAGTGAGATGCCAGCTCTTTTCATTCAGTCAGTAGCTTCAATCATTTCTGGACGTTTTTCAATGGCAAAAATCAATGAATATTGTAAATGCACAAACAGTAATTTCTCCGCATTGCAAGGTGCAATTCTGAAATTTTTTGCTTTTTCCTGCTCCTCTTAGCATGATAAAGAAGATTCAAAGAGAGTGAGATGCCAGCTCCTTTCATTCAGTCAGTAGCTTCAATCATTTCTGGCATATGAATAACATGATGTTTTTCAATGGCAAAAATCAATGAATATTGTAAATGCACAAACAGTAATTTCTCCGCATTGCAAGGTGCAATTCTGAAATTTTTTGCTTTTTCCTGCTCCTCTTAGCATGATAAAGAAGATTCAAAGAGAGTGAGATGCCAGCTCCTTTCATTCAGTCAGCAGCTTCAATCATTTCTGGACATTTTTCAATGGCAAAAATCAATGAATATTGTAAATGCACAAACAGTAATTTCTCCGCATTGCAAGGTGCAATTCTGAAATTTTTTGCTTTTTCCTGCTCCTCTTAGCATGATAAAGAAGATTCAAAGAGAGTGAGATGCCAGCTCCTTTCATTCAGTCAGTAGCTTCAAACATTTCTGGTATATGAATAACATGATGTTTTTCAATGGCAAAAATCAATGAATATTGTAAAAGCACAAACAGTAATTTCTCCGCATTGCAAGGTGCAATTCTGAAATTTTTTGCTTTTTCCTGCTCCTCTTAGCATGATAAAGAAGATTCAAAGAGAGTGAGATGCCAGCTCCTTTCATTCAGTCAGTAGCTTCAATCATTTCTGGACGTTTTTCAATGGCAAAAATCAATGAATATTGTAAATGCACAAACAGTAATTTCTCCGCATTGCAAGGTGCAATTCTGAAATTTTTTGCTTTTTCCTGCTCCTCTTAGCATGATAAAGAAGATTCAAAGAGAGTGAGATGCCAGCTCCTTTCATTCAGTCAGTAGCTTCAATCATTTCTGGTATATGAATAACATGATGTTTTTCAATGGCAAAAATCAATGAATATTGTAAATGCACAAACAGTAATTTCTCCGCATTGCAAGTTGCAATTCTGAAATTTTTTGCTTTTTCCTGCTCCTCTTAGCATGATAAAGAAGATTCAAAGAGAGTGAGATGCCAGCTCCTTTCATTCAGTCAGTAGCTTCAATTATTTCTGGACGTTTTTCAATGGCAAAAATCAATGAATATTGTAAATGCACAAACAGTAATTTCTCCGCATTGCAAGGTGCAATTCTGAAATTTTTTGCTTTTTCCTGCTCCTCTTAGCATGATAAAGAAGATTCAAAGAGAGTGAGATGCCAGCTCCTTTCATTCAGTCAGTTGCTTCAATCATTTCTGGACGTTTTTCAATGGCAAAAATCAATGAATATTGTAAATGCACAAACAGTAATTTCTCCGCATTGCAAGGTGCAATTCTGAAATTTTTTGCTTTTTCCTGCTCCTCTTAGCATGATAAAGAAGATTCAAAGAGAGTGAGATGCCAGCTCCTTTCATTCAGTCAGTAGCTTCAATCATTTCTGGTATATGAATAACATGATGTTTTTCAATGGCAAAAATCAATGAATATTGTAAATGCACAAACAGTAATTTCTCCGCATTGCAAGGTGCAATTCTGAAATTTTTTGCTTTTTCCTGCTCCTCTTAGCATGATAAAGAAGATTCAAAGAGAGTGAGATGCCAGCTCCTTTCATTCAGTCAGCAGCTTCAATCATTTCTGGACATTTTTCAATGACAAAAATCAATGAATATTGTAAATGCACAAACAGTAATTTCTCCGCATTGCAAGGTGCAATTCTGAAATTTTTTGCTTTTTCCTGCTCCTCTTAGCATGATAAAGAAGATTCAAAGAGAGTGAGATGCCAGCTCCTTTCATTCAGTCAGTAGCTTCAAACATTTCTGGTATATGAATAACATGATGTTTTTCAATGCTAAAAATCAATGAATATTGTAAAAGCACAAACAGTAATTTCTCCGCATTGCAAGGTGCAATTCTGAAATTTTTTGCTTTTTCCTGCTCCTCTTAGCATGATAAAGAAGATTCAAAGAGAGTGAGATGCCAGCTCCTTTCATTCAGTCAGTAGCTTCAATCATTTCTGGACGTTTTTCAATGGCAAAAATCAATGAATATTGTAAATGCACAAACAGTAATTTCTCCGCATTGCAAGGTGCAATTCTGAAATTTTTTGCTTTTTCCTGCTCCTCTTAGCATGATAAAGAAGATTCAAAGAGAGTGAGATGCCAGCTCCTTTCATTCAGTCAGTAGCTTCAATCATTTCTGGTATATGAATAACATGATGTCTTTCAATGGCAAAAATCAATGAATATTGTAAATGCACAAACAGTAATTTCTCCGCATTGCAAGTTGCAATTCTGAAATTTTTTGCTTTTTCCTGCTCCTCTTAGCATGATAAAGAAGATTCAAAGAGAGTGAGATGCCAGCTCCTTTCATTCAGTCAGTAGCTTCAATTATTTCTGGACGTTTTTCAATGGCAAAAATCAATGAATATTGTAAATGCACAAACAGTAATTTCTCCGCATTGCAAGGTGCAATTCTGAAATTTTTTGCTTTTTCCTGCTCCTCTTAGCATGATAAAGAAGATTCAAAGAGAGTGAGATGCCAGCTCCTTTCATTCAGTCAGTTGCTTCAATCATTTCTGGACGTTTTTCAATGGCAAAAATCAATGAATATTGTAAATGCACAAACAGTAATTTCTCCGCATTGCAAGGTGCAATTCTGAAATTTTTTGCTTTTTCCTGCTCCTCTTAGCATGATAAAGAAGATTCAAAGAGAGTGAGATGCCAGCTCCTTTCATTCAGTCAGTAGCTTCAATCATTTCTGGACGTTTTTCAATGGCAAAAATCAATGAATATTGTAAATGCACAAACAGTAATTTCTCCGCATTGCAAGGTGCAATTCTGAAATTTTTTGCTTTTTCCTGCTCCTCTTTGCATGATAAAGAAGATTCAAAGAGAGTGAGATGCCAGCTCCTTTCATTCAGTCAGTAGCTTCAATCATTTCTGGTATATGAATAACATGATGTTTTTCAATGGCAAAAATCAATGAATATTGTAAATGCACAAACAGTAATTTCTCCGCATTGCAAGGTGGAATTCTGAAATTTTTGGCTTTTTCCTGCTCCTCTTAGCATGATAAAGAAGATTCAAAGAGAGTGAGATGCCAGCTCCTTTCATTCAGTCAGTAGCTTCAATCATTTCTGGATGTTTTTCAATGGCAAAAATCAATGAATATTGTAAATGCACAAACAGTAATTTCTCCGCATTGCAAGGTGCAATTCTGAAATTTCTTGCATTTTCCTGCTCCTCTTAGCATGATAAAGAAGATTCAAAGAGAGTGAGATGCCAGCTCCTTTCATTCAGTCAGTAGCTTCAATCATTTCTGGACGTTTTTCAATGGCAAAAATCAATGAATATTGTAAATGCACAAACAGTAATTTCTCCGCATTGCAAGGTGCAATTCTGAAATTTTTTGCTTTTTCCTGCTCCTCTTAGCATGATAAAGAAGATTCAAAGAGAGTGAGATGCCAGCTCCTTTCATTCAGTCAGTAGCTTCAAACATTTCTGGTATATGAATAACATGATGTTTTTCAATGGCAAAAATCAATGAATATTGTAAATGCACAAACAGTAAGTTCTCCGCATTGCAAGGTGCAATTCTGAAATTTTTTGCTTTTTCCTGCTCCTCTTAGCATGATAAAGAAGATTCAAAGAGAGTGAGATGCCAGCTCCTTTCATTCAGTCAGTAGCTTCAATCATTTCTGGACGTTTTTCAATGGCAAAAATCAATGAATATTGTAAATGCACAAACAGTAATTTCTCCGCATTGCAAGGTGCAATTCTGAAATTTTTTGCTTTTTCCTGCTCCTCTTAGCATGATAAAGAAGATTAAAAGAGAGTGAGATGCCAGCTTCTTTCATTCAGTCAGTAGCTTCAAACATTTCTGGGATATGAATAACATGATGTTTTTCAATGGCAAAAATTAATGAATATTGTAAATGCACAAACAGTAATTTCTCCGCATTGCAAGGTGCAATTCTGAAATTTTTTGCTTTTTCCTGCTCCTCTTAGCATGATAAAGAAGATTCAAAGAGAGTGAGATGCCAGCTCCTTTCATTCAGTCAGTAGCTTCAATCATTTCTGGACGTTTTTCAATGGCAAAAATCAATGAATATTGTAAATGCACAAACAGTAATTTCTCCGCATTGCAAGGTGCAATTCTGAATTTTTTTGCTTTTTCCTGCTCCTCTTAGCATGATAAAGAAGATTCAAAGAGAGTGAGATGCCAGCTCCTTTCATTCAGTCAGTAGCTTCAATCATTTCTGGACGTTTTTCAATGGCAAAAATCAAAGAATATTGTAAATGCACAAACAGTAATTTCTCCGCATTGCAAGGTGCAATTCTGAAATTTTTTGCTTTTTCCTGCTCCTCTTAGCATGATAAAGAAGATTCAAAGAGAGTGAGATGCCAGCTCCTTTCATTCAGTCAGTAGCTTCAAACATTTCTGGTATATGAATAACATGATGTTTTTCAATGGCAAAAATCAATGAATATTGTAAATGCACAAACAGTAATTTCTCCGCATTGCAAGGTGCAATTCTGAAATTTTTTGCTTTTTCCTGCTCCTCTTAGCATGATAAAGAAGATTCAAATAGAGTGAGATGCCAGCTCCTTTCATTCAGTCAGTAGCTTCAAACATTTCTGGTATATGAATAACATGATGTTTTTCAATGGCAAAAATCAATGAATATTGTAGATGCACAAACAGTAATTTCTCCGCATTGCAAGGTGCAATTCTGAAATTTTTTGCTTTTTCCTGCTCCTCTTAGCATGATAAAGAAGATTCAAAGAGACTGAGATGCCAGCTCCTTTCATTCAGTCAGTAGCTTCAATCATTTCTGGACGTTTTTCAATGGCAAAAATCAATGAATATTGTAAATGCACAAACAGTAATTTCTCCGCATTGCAAGGTGCAATTCTGAAATTTTTTGCTTTTTCCTGCTCCTCTTAGCATGATAAAGAAGATTCAAAGAGAGTGAGATGCCAGCTCCTTTCATTCAGTCAGTAGCTTCAATCATTTCTGGACGTTTTTCAATGGCAAAAATCAATGAATATTGTAAATGCACAAACAGTAATTTCTCCGCATTGCAAGGTGCAATTCTGAAATTTTTTGCTTTTTCCTGCTCCTCTTAGCATGATAAAGAAGATTCAAAGAGAGTGAGATGCCAGCTCCTTTCATTCAGTCAGTAGCTTCAATCATTTCTGGTATATGAATAACATGATGTTTTTCAATGGCAAAAATCAATGAATATTGTAAATGCACAAACAGTAATTTCTCCGCATTGCAAGGTGCAATTCTGAAATTTTTTGCCTTTTCCTGCTCCTCTTAGCATGATAAAGAAGATTCAAAGAGAGTGAGATGCCAGCTCCTTTCATTCAGTCAGTAGCTTCAATCATTTCTGGACGTTTTTCAATGGCAAAAATCAATGAATATTGTAAATGCACAAACAGTAATTTCTCCGCATTGCAAGGTGCAATTCTGAAATTTTTTGCTTTTTCCTGCTCCTCTTAGCATGATAAAGAAGATTCAAAGAGAGTGAGATGCCAGCTCCTTTCATTCAGTCAGTAGCTTCAAACATTTCTGGTATATGAATAACATGATGTTTTTCAATGGCAAAAATCAATGAATATTGTAAATGCACAAACAGTAATTTCTCCGCATTGCAAGGTGCAATTCTGAAATTTTTTGCTTTTTCCTGCTCCTCTTAGCATGATAAAGAAGATTCAAAGAGAGTGAGATGCCAGCTCCTTTCATTCAGTCAGTAGCTTCAATCATTTCTGGACGTTTTTCAATGGCAAAAATCAATATTGTAAATGCACAAACAGTAATTTCTCCGCATTGCAAGGTGCAATTCTGAAATTTTTAGCTTTTTCCTGTTAATCCTAGCATGATAAAGAAGATTCAAAGAGAGTGAGATGCCAGCTCCTTTCATTCAGTCAGTAGCTTCAAACATTTCTGGTATATGAAAAACATGTTTTTCAATGGCAAAAATCAATGAATATTGTAAATGCACAAACAGTAATATCTCCACATTGCAAGGTGCAATTCTGAAATTTTTTGCTTTTTCCTGCTAATCCTAGCATGATAAAGAAGATTCAAAGAGAGTGAGATGCCAGCTCCTTTCATTCAGTCAGTAGCTTCAAACATTTCTGGTATATGAAAAACATGTTTTTCAATGGCAAAAATCAATGAATATTGTAAATGAACAAACAGTAATATCTCCACATTGCACAGTGCAATTCTGAAATTTTTAGCTTTTTCCTGTTAATCCTAGCATGATAAAGAAGATTCAAAGAGAGTGAGATGCCAGCTCCTTTCATTCAGTCAGTAGCTTCAAACATTTCTGGTATATGAAAAACATGTTTTTCAATGGCAAAAATCAATGAATATTGTAAATGCACAAACAGTAATATCTCCACATTGCAAGGTGCAATTCTGAAATTTTTAGCTTTTTCCTGTTAATCCTAGCATGATAAAGAAGATTCAAAGAGAGTGAGATGCCAGCTCCTTTCATTCAGTCAGTAGCTTCAAACATTTCTGGTATATGAAAAACATGTTTTTCAATGGCAAAAATCAATGAATATTGTAAATGCACAAACAGTAATATCTCCACATTGCAAGGTGCAATTCTGAAATTTTTTGCTTTTTCCTGCTAATCCTAGCATGATAAAGAAGATTCAAAGAGAGTGAGATGCCAGCTCCTTTCATTCAGTCAGTAGCTTCAAACATTTCTGGTATATGAAAAACATGTTTTTCAATGGCAAAAATCAATGAATATTGTAAATGCACAAACAGTAATATCTCCACATTGCACGGTGCAATTTTGAAATTTTTAGCTTTTTCCTGTTAATCCTAGCATGATAAAGAAGATTCAAAGAGAGTGAGATGCCAGCTCCTTTCATTCAGTCAGTAGCTTCAAACATTTCTGGTATATGAAAAACATGTTTTTCAATGGCAAAAATCAATGAATATTGTAAATGCACAAACAGTAATATCTCCACATTGCAAGGTGCAATTCTGAAATTTTTTGCTTTTTCCTGCTAATCCTAGCATGATAAAGAAGATTCAAAGAGAGTGAGATGCCAGCTCCTTTCATTCAGTCAGTAGCTTCAAACATTTCTGGTATATGAAAAACATGTTTTTCAATGGCAAAAATCAATGAATATTGTAAATGCACAAACAGTAATATCTCCACATTGCACGGTGCAATTCTGAAATTTTTAGCTTTTTCCTGTTAATCCTAGCATGATAAAGAAGATTCAAAGAGAGTGAGATGCCAGCTCCTTTCATTCAGTCAGTAGCTTCAAACATTTCTGGTATATGAAAAACATGTTTTTCAATGGCAAAAATCAATGAATATTGTAAATGCACAAACAGTAATATCTCCACATTGCACGGTGCAATTCTGAAATTTTTTGCTTTTTCCTGTTAATCCTAGCATGATAAAGAAGATTCAAAGAGAGTGAGATGCCAGCTCCTTTCATTCAGTCAGTAGCTTCAAACATTTCTGGTATATGAAAAACATGTTTTTCAATGGCAAAAATCAATGAATATTGTAAATGCACAAACAGTAATATCTCCACATTGCAAGGTGCAATTCTGAAATTTTTTGCTTTTTCCTGCTAATCCTAGCATGATAAAGAAGATTCAAAGAGAGTGAGATGCCAGCTCCTTTCATTCAGTCAGTAGCTTCAAACATTTCTGGTATATGAAAAACATGTTTTTCAATGGCAAAAATCAATGAATATTGTAAATGCACAAACAGTAATATCTCCACATTGCACGGTGCAATTCTGAAATTTTTAGCTTTTTCCTGTTAATCCTAGCATGATAAAGAAGATTCAAAGAGAGTGAGATGCCAGCTCCTTTCATTCAGTCAGTAGCTTCAAACATTTCTGGTATATGAAAAACATGTTTTTCAATGGCAAAAATCAATGAATATTGTAAATGCACAAACAGTAATATCTCCACATTGCAAGGTGCAATTCTGAAATTTTTTGCTTTTTCCTGCTAATCCTAGCATGATAAAGAAGATTCAAAGAGAGTGAGATGCCAGCTCCTTTCATTCAGTCAGTAGCTTCAAACATTTCTGGTATATGAAAAACATGTTTTTCAATGGCAAAAATCAATGAATATTGTAAATGCACAAACAGTAATATCTCCACATTGCACGGTGCAATTCTGAAATTTTTAGCTTTTTCCTGTTAATCCTAGCATGACAAAGAAGATTCAAAGAGAGTGAGATGCCAGCTCCTTTCATTCAGTCAGTAGCTTCAAACATTTCTGGTATATGAAAAACATGTTTTTCAATGGCAAAAATCAATGAATATTGTAAATGCACAAACAGTAATATCTCCACATTGCAAGGTGCAATTCTGAAATTTTTTGCTTTTTCCTGTTAATCCTAGCATGATAAAGAAGATTCAAAGAGAGTGAGATGCCAGCTCCTTTCATTCAGTCAGTAGCTTCAAACATTTCTGGTATATGAAAAACATGTTTTTCAATGGCAAAAATCAATGAATATTGTAAATGCACAAACAGTAATATCTCCACATTGCAAGGTGCAATTCTGAAATTTTTTGCTTTTTCCTGCTAATCCTAGCATGATAAATAAGATTCAAAGAGAGTGAGATGCCAGCTCCTTTCATTCAGTCAGTAGCTTCAAACATTTCTGGTATATGAAAAACATGTTTTTCAATGGCAAAAATCAATGAATATTGTAAATGCCCAAACAGTAATATCTCCACATTGCACGGTGCAATTCTGAAATTTTTAGCTTTTTCCTGTTAATCCTAGCATGATAAAGAAGATTCAAAGAGAGTGAGATGCCAGCTCCTTTCATTCAGTCAGTAGCTTCAAACATTTCTGGTATATGAAAAACATGTTTTTCAATGGCAAAAATCAATGAATATTGTAAATGCACAAACAGTAATATCTCCACATTGCAAGGTGCAATTCTGAAATTTTTTGCTTTTTCCTGCTAATCCTAGCATGATAAAGAAGATTCAAAGAGAGTGAGATGCCAGCTCCTTTCATTCAGTCAGTAGCTTCAAACATTTCTGGTATATGAAAAACATGTTTTTCAATGGCAAAAATCAATGAATATTGTAAATGCACAAACAGTAATATCTCCACATTGCACGGTGCAATTCTGAAATTTTTAGCTTTTTCCTGTTAATCCTAGCATGATAAAGATTCAAAGAGAGTGAGATGCCAGCTCCTTTCATTCAGTCAGTAGCTTCAAACATTTCTGGTATATGAAAAACATGTTTTTCAATGGCAAAAATCAATGAATATTGTAAATGCACAAACAGTAATATCTCCACATTGCAAGGTGCAATTCTGAAATTTTTTGCTTTTTCCTGTTAATCCTAGCATGATAAAGAAGATTCAAAGAGAGTGAGATGCCAGCTCCTTTCATTCAGTCAGTAGCTTCAAACATTTCTGGTATATGAAAAACATGTTTTTCAATGGCAAAAATCAATGAATATTGTAAATGCACAAACAGTAATATCTCCACATTGCAAGGTGCAATTCTGAAATTTTTTGCTTTTTCCTGCTAATCCTAGCATGATAAAGAAGATTCAAAGAGAGTGAGATGCCAGCTCCTTTCATTCAGTCAGTAGCTTCAAACATTTCTGGTATATGAAAAACATGTTTTTCAATGGCAAAAATCAATGAATATTGTAAATGCACAAACAGTAATATCTCCACATTGCACGGTGCAATTCTGAAATTTTTTGATTTTTCCTGTTAATCCTAGCATGATAAAGAAGATTCAAATAGAGTGAGATGCCAGCTCTTTTCATTCAGTCAGTAGCTTCAAACATTTCTGGTATATGAAAAACATGTTTTTCAATGGCAAAAATCAATGAATATTGTAAATGCACAAACAGTAATATCTCCACATTGCAAGGTGCAATTCTGAAATTTTTTGCTTTTTCCTGCTAATCCTAGCATGATAAAGAAGATTCAAAGAGAGTGAGATGCCAGCTCCTTTCATTCAGTCAGTAGCTTCAAACATTTCTGGTATATGAAAAACATGTTTTTCAATGGCAAAAATCAATGAATATTGTAAATGCACAAACAGTAATATCTCCACATTGCACGGTGCAATTCTGAAATTTTTAGCTTTTTCCTGTTAATCCTAGCATGATAAAGAAGATTCAAAGAGAGTGAGATGCCAGCTCCTTTCATTCAGTCATTAGCTTCAAACATTTCTGGTATATGAAAAACATGTTTTTCAATGGCAAAAATCAATGAATATTGTAAATGCACAAACAGTAATATCTCCACATTGCACGGTGCAATTCTGAAATTTTTAGCTTTTTCCTGTTAATCCTAGCATGATAAAGAAGATTCAAAGAGAGTGAGATGCCAGCTCCTTTCATTCAGTCAGTAGCTTCAAACATTTCTGGTATATGAAAAACATGTTTTTCAATGGCAAAAATCAATGAATATTGTAAATGCACAAACAGTAATATCTCCACATTGCAAGGTGCAATTCTGAAATTTTTTGCTTTTTCCTGTTAATCCTAGCATGATAAAGAAGATTCAAAGAGAGTGAGATGCCAGCTCCTTTCATTCAGTCAGTAGCTTCAAACATTTCTGGTATATGAAAAACATGTTTTTCAATGGCAAAAATCAATGAATATTGTAAATGCACAAACAGTAATATCTCCACATTGCAAGGTGCAGTTCTGAAATTTTTTGCTTTTTCCTGCTAATCCTAGCATGATAAAGAAGAATCAAAGAGAGTGAGATGCCAGCTCCTTTCATTCAGTCAGTAGCTTCAAACATTTCTGGTATATGAAAAACATGTTTTTCAATGGCAAAAATCAATGAATATTGTAAATGCACAAACAGTAATATCTCCACATTGCACGGTGCAATTCTGAAATTTTTAGCTTTTTCCTGTTAATCCTAGCATGATAAAGAAGATTCAAAGAGAGTGAGATGCCAGCTCCTTTCATTCAGTCAGTAGCTTCAAACATTTCTGGTATATGAAAAACATGTTTTTCAATGGCAAAAATCAATGAATATTGTAAATGCACAAACAGTAATATCTCCACATTGCAAGGTGCAATTCTGAAATTTTTTGCTTTTTCCTGCTAATCCTAGCATGATAAAGAAGATTCAAAGAGAGTGAGATGCCAGCTCCTTTCATTCAGTCAGTAGCTTCAAACATTTCTGGTATATGAAAAACATGTTTTTCAATGGCAAAAATCAATGAATATTGTAAATGCACAAACAGTAATATCTCCACATTGCACGGTGCAATTCTGAAATTTTTAGCTTTTTCCTGTTAATCCTAGCATGATAAAGAAGATTCAAAGAGAGTGAGATGCCAGCTCCTTTCATTCAGTCAGTAGCTTCAAACATTTCTGGTATATGAAAAACGTTTTTCAATGGCAAAAATCAATGAATATTGTAAATGCACAAACAGTAATATCTCCACATTGCACGGTGCAATTCTGAAATTTTTAGCTTTTTCCTGTTAATCCTAGCATGATAAAGAAGATTCAAAGAGAGTGAGATGCCAGCTCCTTTCATTCAGTCAGTAGCTTCAAACATTTCTGGTATATGAAAAACGTTTTTCAATGGCAAAAATCAATGAATATTGTAAATGCACAAACAGTAATATCTCCACATTGCACGGTGCAATTCTGAAATTTTTAGCTTTTTCCTGTTAATCCTAGCATGATAAAGAAGATTCAAAGAGAGTGAGATGCCAGCTCCTTTCATTCAGTCAGTAGCTTCAAACATTTCTGGTATATGAAAAACATGTTTTTCAATGGCAAAAATCAATGAATATTGTAAATGCACAAACAGTAATATCTCCACATTGCAAGGTGCAATTCTGAAATTTTTTGCTTTTTCCTGCTAATCCTAGCATGTTAAAGAAGATTCAAAGAGAGTGAGATGCCAGCTCCTTTCATTCAGTCAGTAGCTTCAAACATTTCTGGTATATGAAAAACATGTTTTTCAATGGCAAAAATCAATGAATATTGTAAATGCACAAACAGTAATATCTCCACATTGCACGGTGCAATTCTGAAATTTTTAGCTTTTTCCTGTTAATCCTAGCATGATAAAGAAGATTCAAAGAGAGTGAGATGCCAGCTCCTTTCATTCAGTCAGTAGCTTCAAACATTTCTGGTATATGAAAAACATGTTTTTCAATGGCAAAAATCAATGAATATTGTAAATGCACAAACAGTAATATCTCCACATTGCAAGGTGCAGTTCTGAAATTTTTTGCTTTTTCCTGCTAATCCTAGCATGATAAAGAAGAATCAAAGAGAGTGAGATGCCAGCTCCTTTCATTCAGTCAGTAGCTTCAAACATTTCTGGTATATGAAAAACATGTTTTTCAATGGCAAAAATCAATGAATATTGTAAATGCACAAACAGTAATATCTCCACATTGCACGGTGCAATTCTGAAATTTTTAGCTTTTTCCTGTTAATCCTAGCATGATAAAGAAGATTCAAAGAGAGTGAGATGCCAGCTCCTTTCATTCAGTCAGTAGCTTCAAACATTTCTGGTATATGAAAAACATGTTTTTCAATGGCAAAAATCAATGAATATTGTAAATGCACAAACAGTAATATCTCCACATTGCACGGTGCAATTCTGAAATTTTTAGCTTTTTCCTGTTAATCCTAGCATGATAAAGAAGATTCAAAGAGAGTGAGATGCCAGCTCCTTTCATTCAGTCAGTAGCTTCAAACATTTCTGGTATATGAAAAACGTTTTTCAATGGCAAAAATCAATGAATATTGTAAATGCACAAACAGTAATATCTCCACATTGCACGGTGCAATTCTGAAATTTTTAGCTTTTTCCTGTTAATCCTAGCATGATAAAGAAGATTCAAAGAGAGTGAGATGCCAGCTCCTTTCATTCAGTCAGTAGCTTCAAACATTTCTGGTATATGAAAAACGTTTTTCAATGGCAAAAATCAATGAATATTGTAAATGCACAAACAGTAATATCTCCACATTGCACGGTGCAATTCTGAAATTTTTAGCTTTTTCCTGTTAATCCTAGCATGATAAAGAAGATTCAAAGAGAGTGAGATGCCAGCTCCTTTCATTCAGTCAGTAGCTTCAAACATTTCTGGTATATGAAAAACATGTTTTTCAATGGCAAAAATCAATGAATATTGTAAATGCACAAACAGTAATATCTCCACATTGCAAGGTGCAATTCTGAAATTTTTTGCTTTTTCCTGCTAATCCTAGCATGTTAAAGAAGATTCAAAGAGAGTGAGATGCCAGCTCCTTTCATTCAGTCAGTAGCTTCAAACATTTCTGGTATATGAAAAACATGTTTTTCAATGGCAAAAATCAATGAATATTGTAAATGCACAAACAGTAATATCTCCACATTGCACGGTGCAATTCTGAAATTTTTAGCTTTTTCCTGTTAATCCTAGCATGATAAAGAAGATTCAAAGAGAGTGAGATGCCAGCTCCTTTCATTCAGTCAGTAGCTTCAAACATTTCTGGTATATGAAAAACATGTTTTTCAATGGCAAAAATCAATGAATATTGTAAATGCACAAACAGTAATATCTCCACATTGCAAGGTGCAATTCTGAAATTTTTTGCTTTTTCCTGTTAATCCTAGCATGATAAAGAAGATTCAAAGAGAGTGAGATGCCAGCTCCTTTCATTCAGTCAGTAGCTTCAAACATTTCTGGTATATGAAAAACATGTTTTTCAATGGCAAAAATCAATGAATATTGTAAATGCACAAACAGTAATATCTCCACATTGCACGGTGCAATTCTGAAATTTTTAGCTTTTTCCTGTTAATCCTAGCATGATAAAGAAGATTCAAAGAGAGTGAGATGCCAGCTCCTTTCATTCAGTCAGTAGCTTCAAACATTTCTGGTATATGAAAAACATGTTTTTCAATGGCAAAAATCAATGAATATTGTAAATGCACAAACAGTAATATCTCCACATTGCAAGGTGCAATTCTGAAATTTTTTGCTTTTTCCTGCTAATCCTAGCATGATAAAGAAGATTCAAAGAGAGGGAGATGCCAGCTCCTTTCATTCAGTCAGTAGCTTCAAACATTTCTGGTATATGAAAAACATGTTTTTCAATGGCAAAAATCAATGAATATTGTAAATGCACAAACAGTAATATCTCCACATTGCACAGTGCAATTCTGAAATTTTTAGCTTTTTCCTGTTAATCCTAGCATGATAAAGAATATTCAAAGAGAGTGAGATGCCAGCTCCTTTCATTCAGTCAGTAGCTTCAAACATTTCTGGTATATGAAAAACATGTTTTTCAATGGCAAAAATCAATGAATATTGTAAATGCACAAACAGTAATATCTCCACATTGCAAGGTGCAATTCTGAAATTTTTTGCTTTTTCCTGTTAATCCTAGCATGATAAAGAAGATTCAAAGAGAGTGAGATGCCAGCTCCTTTCATTCAGTCAGTAGCTTCAAACATTTCTGGTATATGAAAAACATGTTTTTCAATGGCAAAAATCAATGAATATTGTAAATGCACAAACAGTAATATCTCCACATTGCAAGGTGCAATTCTGAAATTTTTTGCTTTTTCCTGTTAATCCTAGCATGATAAAGAAGATTCAAAGAGAGTGAGATGCCAGCTCCTTTCATTCAGTCAGTAGCTTCAAACATTTCTGGTATATGAAAAGCATGTTTTTCAATGGCAAAAATCAATGAATATTGTAAATGCACAAACAGTAATATCTCCACATTGCAAGGTGCAATTCTGAAATTTTTTGCTTTTTCCTGTTAATCCTAGCATGATAAAGAAGATTCAAAGAGAGTGAGATGCCAGCTCCTTTCATTCAGTCAGTAGCTTCAAACATTTCTGGTATATGAAAAACATGTTTTTCAATGGCAAAAATCAATGAATATTGTAAATGCACAAACAGTAATATCTCCACATTGCAAGGTGCAATTCTGAAATTTTTTGCTTTTTCCTGTTAATCCTAGCATGATAAAGAAGATTCAAAGAGAGTGAGATGCCAGCTCCTTTCATTCAGTCAGTAGCTTCAAACATTTCTGGTATATGAAAAACATGTTTTTCAATGGCAAAAATCAATGAATATTGTAAATGCACAAACAGTAATATCTCCACATTGCAAGGTGCAATTCTGAAATTTTTTGCTTTTTCCTGCTAATCCTAGCATGATAAAGAAGAATCAAAGAGAGTGAGATGCCAGCTCCTTTCATTCAGTCAGTAGCTTCAAACATTTCTGGTCTATGAAAAACATGTTTTTCAATGGCAAAAATCAATGAATATTGTAAATGCACAAACAGTAATATCTCCACATTGCACGGTGCAATTCTGAAATTTTTAGCTTTTTCCTGTTAATCCTAGCATGATAAAGAAGATTCAAAGAGAGTGAGATGCCAGCTCCTTTCATTCAGTCAGTAGCTACAAACATTTCTGGTATATGAAAAACATGTTTTTCAATGGCAAAAATCAATGAATATTGTAAATGCACAAACAGTAATATCTCCACATTGCAAGGTGCAATTCTGAAATTTTTTGCTTTTTCCTGCTAATCCTAGCATGATAAAGAAGATTCAAAGAGAGTGAGATGCCAGCTCCTTTCATTCAGTCAGTAGCTTCAAACATTTCTGGTATATGAAAAACATGTTTTTCAATGGCAAAAATCAATGAATATTGTAAATGCACAAACAGTAATATCTCCACATTGCACGGTGCAATTCTGAAATTTTTAGCTTTTTCCTGTTAATCCTAGCATGATAAAGAAGATTCAAAGAGAGTGAGATGCCAGCTCCTTTCATTGTCAGTAGCTTCAAACATTTCTGGTATATGAAAAACGTTTTTCAATGGCAAAAATCAATGAATATTGTAAATGCACAAACAGTAATATCTCCACATTGCATGGTGCAATTCTGAAATTTTTAGCTTTTTCCTGTTAATCCTAGCATGATAAAGAAGATTCAAAGAGAGTGAGATGCCAGCTCCTTTCATTCAGTCAGTAGCTTCAAACATTTCTGGTATATGAAAAACGTTTTTCAATGGCAAAAATCAATGAATATTGTAAATGCACAAACAGTAATATCTCCACATTGCACGGTGCAATTCTGAAATTTTTAGCTTTTTCCTGTTAATCCTAGCATGATAAAGAAGATTCAAAGAGAGTGAGATGCCAGCTCCTTTCATTCAGTCAGTAGCTTCAAACATTTCTGGTATATGAAAAACATGTTTTTCAATGGCAAAAATCAATGAATATTGTAAATGCACAAACAGTAATATCTCCACATTGCAAGGTGCAATTCTGAAATTTTTTGCTTTTTCCTGCTAATCCTAGCATGATAAAGAAGATTCAAAGAGAGTGAGATGCCAGCTCCTTTCATTCAGTCAGTAGCTTCAAACATTTCTGGTATATGAAAAACATGTTTTTCAATGGCAAAAATCAATGAATATTGTAAATGCACAAACAGTAATATCTCCACATTGCACGGTGCAATTCTGAAATTTTTAGCTTTTTCCTGTTAATCCTAGCATGATAAAGAAGATTCAAAGAGAGTGAGATGCCAGCTCCTTTCATTCAGTCAGTAGCTTCAAACATTTCTGGTATATGAAAAACATGTTTTTCAATGGCAAAAATCAATGAATATTGTAAATGCACAAACAGTAATATCTCCACATTGCAAGGTGCAATTCTGAAATTTTTTGCTTTTTCCTGTTAATCCTAGCATGATAAAGAAGATTCAAAGAGAGTGAGATGCCAGCTCCTTTCATTCAGTCAGTAGCTTCAAACATTTCTGGTATATGAAAAACATGTTTTTCAATGGCAAAAATCAATGAATATTGTAAATGCACAAACAGTAATATCTCCACATTGCAAGGTGCAATTCTGAAATTTTTTGCTTTTTCCTGTTAATCCTAGCATGATAAAGAAGATTCAAAGAGAGTGAGATGCCAGCTCCTTTCATTCAGTCAGTAGCTTCAAACATTTCTGGTATATGAAAAACATGTTTTTCAATGGCAAAAATCAATGAATATTGTAAATGCACAAACAGTAATATCTCCACATTGCAAGGTGCAATTCTGAAATTTTTTGCTTTTTCCTGTTAATCCTAGCATGATAAAGAAGATTCAAAGAGAGTGAGATGCCAGCTCCTTTCATTCAGTCAGTAGCTTCAAACATTTCTGGTATATGAAAAACATGTTTTTCAATGGCAAAAATCAATGAATATTGTAAATGCACAAACAGTAATATCTCCACATTGCAAGGTGCAATTCTGAAATTTTTTGCTTTTTCCTGCTAATCCTAGCATGATAAAGAAGAATCAAAGAGAGTGAGATGCCAGCTCCTTTCATTCAGTCAGTAGCTTCAAACATTTCTGGTATATGAAAAACATGTTTTTCAATGGCAAAAATCAATGAATATTGTAAATGCACAAACAGTAATATCTCCACATTGCACGGTGCAATTCTGAAATTTTTAGCTTTTTCCTGTTAATCCTAGCATGATAAAGAAGATTCAAAGAGAGTGAGATGCCAGCTCCTTTCATTCAGTCAGTAGCTACAAAAATTTCTGGTATATGAAAAACATGTTTTTCAATGGCAAAAATCAATGAATATTGTAAATGCACAAACAGTAATATCTCCACATTGCAAGGTGCAATTCTGAAATTTTTTGCTATTTCCTGCTAATCCTAGCATGATAAAGAAGATTCAAAGAGAGTGAGATGCCAGCTCCTTTCATTCAGTCAGTAGCTTCAAACATTTCTGGTATATGAAAAACATGTTTTTCAATGGCAAAAATCAATGAATATTGTAAATGCACAAACAGTAATATCTCCACATTGCACGGTGCAATTCTGAAATTTTTTGCTTTTTCCTGTTAATCCTAGCATGATAAAGAAGATTCAAAGAGAGTGAGATGCCAGCTCCTTTCATTGTCAGTAGCTTCAAACATTTCTGGTATATGAAAAACGTTTTTCAATGGCAAAAATCAATGAATATTGTAAATGCACAAACAGTAATATCTCCACATTGCATGGTGCAATTCTGAAATTTTTAGCTTTTTCCTGTTAATCCTAGCATGATAAAGAAGATTCAAAGAGAGTGAGATGCCAGCTCCTTTCATTCAGTCAGTAGCTTCAAACATTTCTGGTATATGAAAAACGTTTTTCAATGGCAAAAATCAATGAATATTGTAAATGCACAAACAGTAATATCTCCACATTGCACGGTGCAATTCTGAAATTTTTAGCTTTTTCCTGTTAATCCTAGCATGATAAAGAAGATTCAAAGAGAGTGAGATGCCAGCTCCTTTCATTCAGTCAGTAGCTTCAAACATTTCTGGTATATGAAAAACATGTTTTTCAATGGCAAAAATCAATGAATATTGTAAATGCACAAACAGTAATATCTCCACATTGCAAGGTGCAATTCTGAAATTTTTTGCTTTTTCCTGCTAATCCTAGCATGATAAAGAAGATTCAAAGAGAGTGAGATGCCAGCTCCTTTCATTCAGTCAGTAGCTTCAAACATTTCTGGTATATGAAAAACATGTTTTTCAATGGCAAAAATCAATGAATATTGTAAATGCACAAACAGTAATATCTCCACATTGCACGGTGCAGTTCTGAAATTTTTAGCTTTTTCCTGTTAATCCTAGCATGATAAAGAAGATTCAAAGAGAGTGAGATGCCAGCTCCTTTCATTCAGTCAGTAGCTTCAAACATTTCTGGTATATGAAAAACATGTTTTTCAATGGCAAAAATCAATGAATATTGTAAATGCACAAACAGTAATATCTCCACATTGCAAGGTGCAATTCTGAAATTTTTTGCTTTTTCCTGTTAATCCTAGCATGATAAAGAAGATTCAAAGAGAGTGAGATGCCAGCTCCTTTCATTCAGTCAGTAGCTTCAAACATTTCTGGTATATGAAAAACATGTTTTTCAATGGCAAAAATCAATGAATATTGTAAATGCACAAACAGTAATATCTCCACATTGCACGGTGCAATTCTGAAATTTTTAGCTTTTTCCTGTTAATCCTAGCATGATAAAGAAGATTCAAAGAGAGTGAGATGCCAGCTCCTTTCATTCAGTCAGTAGCTTCAAACATTTCTGGTATATGAAAAACATGTTTTTCAATGGCAAAAATCAATGAATATTGTAAATGCACAAACAGTAATATCTCCACATTGCAAGGTGCAATTCTGAAATTTTTTGCTTTTTCCTGCTAATCCTAGCATGATAAAGAAGATTCAAAGAGAGTGAGATGCCAGCTCCTTTCATTCAGTCAGTAGCTTCAAACATTTCTGGTATATGAAAAACATGTTTTTCAATGGCAAAAATCAATGAATATTGTAAATGCACAAACAGTAATATCTCCACATTGCACAGTGCAATTCTGAAATTTTTAGCTTTTTCCTGTTAATCCTAGCATGATAAAGAAGATTCAAAGAGAGTGAGATGCCAGCTCCTTTCATTCAGTCAGTAGCTTCAAACATTTCTGGTATATGAAAAACATGTTTTTCAATGGCAAAAATCAATGAATATTGTAAATGCACAAACAGTAATATCTCCACATTGCAAGGTGCAATTCTGAAATTTTTTGCTTTTTCCTGCTAATCCTAGCATGATAAAGAAGATTCAAAGAGAGTGAGATGCCAGCTCCTTTCATTCAGTCAGTAGCTTCAAACATTTCTGGTATATGAAAAACATGTTTTTCAATGGCAAAAATCAATGAATATTGTAAATGCACAAACAGTAATATCTCCACATTGCACAGTGCAATTCTGAAATTTTTAGCTTTTTCCTGTTAATCCTAGCATGATAAAGAAGATTCAAAGAGAGTGAGATGCCAGCTCCTTTCATTCAGTCAGTAGCTTCAAACATTTCTGGTATATGAAAAACATGTTTTTCAATGGCAAAAATCAATGAATATTGTAAATGCACAAACAGTAATATCTCCACATTGCAAGGTGCAATTCTGAAATTTTTTGCTTTTTCCTGCTAATCCTAGCATGATAAAGAAGATTCAAAGAGAGTGAGATGCCAGCTCCTTTCATTCAGTCAGTAGCTTCAAACATTTCTGGTATATGAAAAACATGTTTTTCAATGGCAAAAATCAATGAATATTGTAAATGCACAAACAGTAATATCTCCACATTGCACGGTGCAATTCTGAAATTTTTAGCTTTTTCCTGTTAATCCTAGCATGATAAAGAAGATTCAAAGAGAGTGAGATGCCAGCTCCTTTCATTCAGTCAGTAGCTTCAAACATTTCTGGTATATGAAAAACATGTTTTTCAATGGCAAAAATCAATGAATATTGTAAATGCACAAACAGTAATATCTCCACATTGCAAGGTGCAATTCTGAAATTTTTTGCTTTTTCCTGCTAATCCTAGCATGATAAAGAAGATTCAAAGAGAGTGAGATGCCAGCTCCTTTCATTCAGTCAGTAGCTTCAAACATTTCTGGTATATGAAAAACATGTTTTTCAATGGCAAAAATCAATGAATATTGTAAATGCACAAACAGTAATATCTCCACATTGCACAGTGCAATTCTGAAATTTTTAGCTTTTTCCTGTTAATCCTAGCATGATAAAGAAGATTCAAAGAGAGTGAGATGCCAGCTCCTTTCATTCAGTCAGTAGCTTCAAACATTTCTGGTATATGAAAAACATGTTTTTCAATGGCAAAAATCAATGAATATTGTAAATGCACAAACAGTAATATCTCCACATTGCAAGGTGCAATTCTGAAATTTTTTGCTTTTTCCTGCTAATCCTAGCATGATAAAGAAGATTCAAAGAGAGTGAGATGCCAGCTCCTTTCATTCAGTCAGTAGCTTCAAACATTTCTGGTATATGAAAAACATGTTTTTCAATGGCAAAAATCAATGAATATTGTAAATGCACAAACAGTAATATCTCCACATTGCACGGTGCAATTCTGAAATTTTTAGCTTTTTCCTGTTAATCCTAGCATGATAAAGAAGATTCAAAGAGAGTGAGATGCCAGCTCCTTTCATTCAGTCAGTAGCTTCAAACATTTCTGGTATATGAAAAACATGTTTTTCAATGGCAAAAATCAATGAATATTGTAAATGCACAAACAGTAATATCTCCACATTGCAAGGTGCAATTCTGAAATTTTTTGCTTTTTCCTGTTAATCCTAGCATGATAAAGAAGATTCAAAGAGAGTGAGATGCCAGCTCCTTTCATTCAGTCAGTAGCTTCAAACATTTCTGGTATATGAAAAACATGTTTTTCAATGGCAAAAATCAATGAATATTGTAAATGCACAAACAGTAATATCTCCACATTGCAAGGTGCAATTCTGAAATTTTTTGCTTTTTCCTGCTAATCCTAGCATGATAAAGAAGATTCAAAGAGAGTGAGATGCCAGCTCCTTTCATTCAGTCAGTAGCTTCAAACATTTCTGGTATATGAAAAACATGTTTTTCAATGGCAAAAATCAATGAATATTTTAAATGCACAAACAGTAATATCTCCACATTGCACGGTGCAATTCTGAAATTTTTAGCTTTTTCCTGTTAATCCTAGCATGATAAAGAAGATTCAAAGAGAGTGAGATGCCAGCTCCTTTCATTCAGTCAGTAGCTTCAAACATTTCTGGTATATGAAAAACATGTTTTTCAATGGCAAAAATCAATGAATATTGTAAATGCACAAACAGTAATATCTCCACATTGCAAGGTGCAATTCTGAAATTTTTTGCTTTTTCCTGCTAATCCTAGCATGATAAAGAAGATTCAAAGAGAGTGAGATGCCAGCTCCTTTCATTCAGTCAGTAGCTTCAAACATTTCTGGTATATGAAAAACATGTTTTTCAATGGCAAAAATCAATGAATATTGTAAATGCACAAACAGTAATATCTCCACATTGCACGGTGCAATTCTGAAATTTTTAGCTTTTTCCTGTTAATCCTAGCATGATAAAGAAGATTCAAAGAGAGTGAGATGCCAGCTCCTTTCATTCAGTCAGTAGCTTCAAACATTTCTGGTATATGAAAAACATGTTTTTCAATGGCAAAAATCAATGAATATTGTAAATGCACAAACAGTAATATCTCCACATTGCAAGGTGCAATTCTGAAATTTTTTGCTTTTTCCTGTTAATCCTAGCATGATAAAGAAGATTCAAAGAGAGTGAGATGCCAGCTCCTTTCATTCAGTCAGTAGCTTCAAACATTTCTGGTATATGAAAAACATGTTTTTCAATGGCAAAAATCAATGAATATTGTAAATGCACAAACAGTAATATCTCCACATTGCAAGGTGCAATTCTGAAATTTTTTGCTTTTTCCTGCTAATCCTAGCATGATAAAGAAGATTCAAAGAGAGTGAGATGCCAGCTCCTTTCATTCAGTCAGTAGCTTCAAACATTTCTGGTATATGAAAAACATGTTTTTCAATGGCAAAAATCAATGAATATTGTAAATGCACAAACAGTAATATCTCCACATTGCACGGTGCAATTCTGAAATTTTTAGCTTTTTCCTGTTAATCCTAGCATGATAAAGAAGATTCAAAGAGAGTGAGATGCCAGCTCCTTTCATTCAGTCAGTAGCTTCAAACATTTCTGGTATATGAAAAACATGTTTTTCAATGGCAAAAATCAATGAATATTGTAAATGCACAAACAGTAATATCTCCACATTGCAAGGTGCAATTCTGAAATTTTTTGCTTTTTCCTGCTAATCCTAGCATGATAAAGAAGATTCAAAGAGAGTGAGATGCCAGCTCCTTTCATTCAGTCAGTAGCTTCAAACATTTCTGGTATATGAAAAACATGTTTTTCAATGGCAAAAATCAATGAATATTGTAAATGCACAAACAGTAATATCTCCACATTGCACGGTGCAATTCTGAAATTTTTAGCTTTTTCCTGTTAATCCTAGCATGATAAAGATTCAAAGAGAGTGAGATGCCAGCTCCTTTCATTCAGTCAGTAGCTTCAAACATTTCTGGTATATGAAAAACATGTTTTTCAATGGCAAAAATCAATGAATATTGTAAATGCACAAACAGTAATATCTCCACATTGCAAGGTGCAATTCTGAAATTTTTTGCTTTTTCCTGTTAATCCTAGCATGATAAAGAAGATTCAAAGAGAGTGAGATGCCAGCTCCTTTCATTCAGTCAGTAGCTTCAAACATTTCTGGTATATGAAAAACATGTTTTTCAATGGCAAAAATCAATGAATATTGTAAATGCACAAACAGTAATATCTCCACATTGCAAGGTGCAATTCTGAAATTTTTTGCTTTTTCCTGCTAATCCTAGCATGATAAAGAAGATTCAAAGAGAGTGAGATGCCAGCTCCTTTCATTCAGTCAGTAGCTTCAAACATTTCTGGTATATGAAAAACATGTTTTTCAATGGCAAAAATCAATGAATATTGTAAATGCACAAACAGTAATATCTCCACATTGCACGGTGCAATTCTGAAATTTTTAGCTTTTTCCTGTTAATCCTAGCATGATAAAGAAGATTCAAAGAGAGTGAGATGCCAGCTCCTTTCATTCAGTCAGTAGCTTCAAACATTTCTGGTATATGAAAAACATGTTTTTCAATGGCAAAAATCAATGAATATTGTAAATGCACAAACAGTAATATCTCCACATTGCAAGGTGCAATTCTGAAATTTTTTGCTTTTTCCTGCTAATCCTAGCATGATAAAGAAGATTCAAAGAGAGTGAGATGCCAGCTCCTTTCATTCAGTCAGTAGCTTCAAACATTTCTGGTATATGAAAAACATGTTTTTCAATGGCAAAAATCAATGAATATTGTAAATGCACAAACAGTAATATCTCCACATTGCACGGTGCAATTCTGAAATTTTTAGCTTTTTCCTGTTAATCCTAGCATGATAAAGAAGATTCAAAGAGAGTGAGATGCCAGCTCCTTTCATTCAGTCAGTAGCTTCAAACATTTCTGGTATATGAAAAACATGTTTTTCAATGGCAAAAATCAATGAATATTGTAAATGCACAAACAGTAATATCTCCACATTGCAAGGTGCAATTCTGAAATTTTTTGCTTTTTCCTGCTAATCCTAGCATGATAAAGAAGATTCAAAGAGAGTGAGATGCCAGCTCCTTTCATTCAGTCAGTAGCTTCAAACATTTCTGGTATATGAAAAACATGTTTTTCAATGGCAAAAATCAATGAATATTGTAAATGCACAAACAGTAATATCTCCACATTGCACGGTGCAATTCTGAAATTTTTAGCTTTTTCCTGTTAATCCTAGCATGATAAAGAAGATTCAAAGAGAGTGAGATGCCAGCTCCTTTCATTCAGTCAGTAGCTTCAAACATTTCTGGTATATGAAAAACATGTTTTTCAATGGCAAAAATCAATGAATATTGTAAATGCACAAACAGTAATATCTCCACATTGCAAGGTGCAATTCTGAAATTTTTTGCTTTTTCCTGCTAATCCTAGTATGATAAAGAAGATTCAAAGAGAGTGAGATGCCAGCTCCTTTCATTCAGTCAGTAGCTTCAAACATTTCTGGTATATGAAAAACATGTTTTTCAATGGCAAAAATCAATGAATATTGTAAATGCACAAACAGTAATATCTCCACATTGCAAGGTGCAATTCTGAAATTTTTTGCTTTTTCCTGTTAATCCTAGCATGATAAAGAAGATTCAAAGAGAGTGAGATGCCAGCTCCTTTCATTCAGTCAGTAGCTTCAAACATTTCTGGTATATGAAAAACATGTTTTTCAATGGCAAAAATCAATGAATATTGTAAATGCACAAACAGTAATATCTCCACATTGCAAGGTGCAATTCTGAAATTTTTTGCTTTTTCCTGCTAATCCTAGCATGATAAAGAAGATTCAAAGAGAGTGAGATGCCAGCTCCTTTCATTCAGTCAGTAGCTTCAAACATTTCTGGTATATGAAAAACATGTTTTTCAATGGCAAAAATCAATGAATATTTTAAATGCACAAACAGTAATATCTCCACATTGCACGGTGCAATTCTGAAATTTTTAGCTTTTTCCTGTTAATCCTAGCATGATAAAGAAGATTCAAAGAGAGTGAGATGCCAGCTCCTTTCATTCAGTCAGTAGCTTCAAACATTTCTGGTATATGAAAAACATGTTTTTCAATGGCAAAAATCAATGAATATTGTAAGTGCACAAAGAGTAATATCTCCACATTGCAAGGTGCAATTCTGAAATTTTTTGCTTTTTCCTGCTAATCCTAGCATGATAAAGAAGATTCAAAGAGAGTGAGATGCCAGCTCCTTTCATTCAGTCAGTAGCTTCAAACATTTCTGGTATATGAAAAACATGTTTTTCAATGGCAAAAATCAATGAATATTGTAAAATGCACAAACAGTAATATCTCCACATTGCACGGTGCAATTCTGAAATTTTAGCTTTTTCCTGTTAATCCTAGCATGATAAAGAAGATTCAAAGAGAGTGAGATGCCAGCTCCTTTCATTCAGTCAGTAGCTTCAAACATTTCTGGTATATGAAAAACATGTTTTTCAATGGCAAAAATCAATGAATATTGTAAATGCACAAACAGTAATATCTCCACATTGCAAGGTGCAATTCTGAAATTTTTTGCTTTTTCCTGTTAATCCTAGCATGATAAAGAAGATTCAAAGAGAGTGAGATGCCAGCTCCTTTCATTCAGTCAGTAGCTTCAAACATTTCTGGTATATGAAAAACATGTTTTTCAATGGCAAAAATCAATGAATATTGTAAATGCACAAACAGTAATATCTCCACATTGCAAGGTGCAATTCTGAAATTTTTTGCTTTTTCCTGCTAATCCTAGCATGATAAAGAAGATTCAAAGAGAGTGAGATGCCAGCTCCTTTCATTCAGTCAGTAGCTTCAAACATTTCTGGTATATGAAAAACATGTTTTTCAATGGCAAAAATCAATGAATATTTTAAATGCACAAACAGTAATATCTCCACATTGCACGGTGCAATTCTGAAATTTTTAGCTTTTTCCTGTTAATCCTAGCATGATAAAGAAGATTCAAAGAGAGTGAGATGCCAGCTCCTTTCATTCAGTCAGTAGCTTCAAACATTTCTGGTATATGAAAAACATGTTTTTCAATGGCAAAAATCAATGAATATTGTAAGTGCACAAAGAGTAATATCTCCACATTGCAAGGTGCAATTCTGAAATTTTTTGCTTTTTCCTGCTAATCCTAGCATGATAAAGAAGATTCAAAGAGAGTGAGATGCCAGCTCCTTTCATTCAGTCAGTAGCTTCAAACATTTCTGGTATATGAAAACATGTTTTTCAATGGCAAAAATCAATGAATATTGTAAATGCACAAACAGTAATATCTCCACATTGCACGGTGCAATTCTGAAATTTTTAGCTTTTTCCTGTTAATCCTAGCATGATAAAGAAGATTCAAAGAGAGTGAGATGCCAGCTCCTTTCATTCAGTCAGTAGCTTCAAACATTTCTGGTATATGAAAAACATGTTTTTCAATGGCAAAAATCAATGAATATTGTAAATGCACAAACAGTAATATCTCCACATTGCAAGGTGCAATTCTGAAATTTTTTGCTTTTTCCTGTTAATCCTAGCATGATAAAGAAGATTCAAAGAGAGTGAGATGCCAGCTCCTTTCATTCAGTCAGTAGCTTCAAACATTTCTGGTATATGAAAAACATGTTTTTCAATGGCAAAAATCAATGAATATTGTAAATGCACAAACAGTAATATCTCCACATTGCAAGGTGCAATTCTGAAATTTTTTGCTTTTTCCTGCTAATCCTAGCATGATAAAGAAGATTCAAAGAGAGATGCCAGCTCCTTTCATTCAGTCAGTAGCTTCAAACATTTCTGGTATATGAAAAACATGTTTTTCAATGGCAAAAATCAATGAATATTGTAAATGCACAAACAGTAATATCTCCACATTGCAAGGTGCAATTCTGAAATTTTTTGCTTTTTCCTGCTAATCCTAGCATGATAAAGAAGATTCAAAGAGAGTGAGATGCCAGCTCCTTTCATTCAGTCAGTAGCTTCAAACATTTCTGGTATATGAAAAACATGTTTTTCAATGGCAAAAATCAATGAATATTGTAAATGCACAAACAGTAATATCTCCACATTGCACGGTGCAATTCTGAAATTTTTAGCTTTTTCCTGTTAATCCTAGCATGATAAAGAAGATTCAAAGAGAGTGAGATGCCAGCTCCTTTCATTCAGTCAGTAGCTTCAAACATTTCTGGTATATGAAAAACATGTTTTTCAATGGCAAAAATCAATGAATATTGTAAATGCACAAACAGTAATATCTCCACATTGCAAGGTGCAATTCTGAAATTTTTTGCTTTTTCCTGCTAATCCTAGCATGATAAAGAAGATTCAAAGAGAGTGAGATGCCAGCTCCTTTCATTCAGTCAGTAGCTTCAAACATTTCTGGTATATGAAAAACATGTTTTTCAATGGCAAAAATCAATGAATATTGTAAATGCACAAACAGTAATATCTCCACATTGCACGGTGCAATTCTGAAATTTTTAGCTTTTTCCTGTTAATCCTAGCATGATAAAGATTCAAAGAGAGTGAGATGCCAGCTCCTTTCATTCAGTCAGTAGCTTCAAACATTTCTGGTATATGAAAAACATGTTTTTCAATGGCAAAAATCAATGAAAATTGTAAATGCACAAACAGTAATATCTCCACATTGCAAGGTGCAATTCTGAAATTTTTTGCTTTTTCCTGTTAATCCTAGCATGATAAAGAAGATTCAAAGAGAGTGAGATGCCAGCTCCTTTCATTCAGTCAGTAGCTTCAAACATTTCTGGTATATGAAAAACATGTTTTTCAATGGCAAAAATCAATGAATATTGTAAATGCACAAACAGTAATATCTCCACATTGCAAGGTGCAATTCTGAAATTTTTTGCTTTTTCCTGCTAATCCTAGCATGATAAAGAAGATTCAAAGAGAGTGAGATGCCAGCTCCTTTCATTCAGTCAGTAGCTTCAAACATTTCTGGTATATGAAAAACATGTTTTTCAATGGCAAAAATCAATGAATATTGTAAATGCACAAACAGTAATATCTCCACATTGCACGGTGCAATTCTGAAATTTTTAGCTTTTTCCTGTTATTCCTAGCATGATAAAGAAGATTCAAAGAGAGTGAGATGCCAGCTCCTTTCATTCAGTCAGTAGCTTCAAACATTTCTGGTATATGAAAAACATGTTTTTCAATGGCAAAAATCAATGAATATTGTAAATGCACAAACAGTAATATCTCCACATTGCAAGGTGCAATTCTGAAATTTTTTGCTTTTTCCTGCTAATCCTAGCATGATAAAGAAGATTCAAAGAGAGTGAGATGCCAGCTCCTTTCATTCAGTCAGTAGCTTCAAACATTTCTGGTATATGAAAAACATGTTTTTCAATGGCAAAAATCAATGAATATTGTAAATGCACAAACAGTAATATCTCCACATTGCACGGTGCAATTCTGAAATTTTTAGCTTTTTCCTGTTAATCCTAGCATGATAAAGAAGATTCAAAGAGAGTGAGATGCCAGCTCCTTTCATTCAGTCAGTAGCTTCAAACATTTCTGGTATATGAAAAACATGTTTTTCAATGGCAAAAATCAATGAATATTGTAAATGCACAAACAGTAATATCTCCACATTGCAAGGTGCAATTCTGAAATTTTTTGCTTTTTCCTGCTAATCCTAGCATGATAAAGAAGATTCAAAGAGAGTGAGATGCCAGCTCCTTTCATTCAGTCAGTAGCTTCAAACATTTCTGGTATATGAAAAACATGTTTTTCAATGGCAAAAATCAATGAATATTGTAAATGCACAAACAGTAATATCTCCACATTGCACGGTGCAATTCTGAAATTTTTAGCTTTTTCCTGTTAATCCTAGCATGATAAAGAAGATTCAAAGAGAGTGAGATGCCAGCTCCTTTCATTCAGTCAGTAGCTTCAAACATTTCTGGTATATGAAAAACATGTTTTTCAATGGCAAAAATCAATGAATATTGTAAATGCACAAACAGTAATATCTCCACATTGCAAGGTGCAATTCTGAAATTTTTTGCTTTTTCCTGCTAATCCTAGTATGATAAAGAAGATTCAAAGAGAGTGAGATGCCAGCTCCTTTCATTCAGTCAGTAGCTTCAAACATTTCTGGTATATGAAAAACATGTTTTTCAATGGCAAAAATCAATGAATATTGTAAATGCACAAACAGTAATATCTCCACATTGCAAGGTGCAATTCTGAAATTTTTTGCTTTTTCCTGTTAATCCTAGCATGATAAAGAAGATTCAAAGAGAGTGAGATGCCAGCTCCTTTCATTCAGTCAGTAGCTTCAAACATTTCTGGTATATGAAAAACATGTTTTTCAATGGCAAAAATCAATGAATATTGTAAATGCACAAACAGTAATATCTCCACATTGCAAGGTGCAATTCTGAAATTTTTTGCTTTTTCCTGCTAATCCTAGCATGATAAAGAAGATTCAAAGAGAGTGAGATGCCAGCTCCTTTCATTCAGTCAGTAGTTTCAAACATTTCTGGTATATGAAAAACATGTTTTTCAATGGCAAAAATCAATGAATATTTTAAATGCACAAACAGTAATATCTCCACATTGCACGGTGCAATTCTGAAATTTTTAGCTTTTTCCTGTTAATCCTAGCATGATAAAGAAGATTCAAAGAGAGTGAGATGCCAGCTCCTTTCATTCAGTCAGTAGCTTCAAACATTTCTGGTATATGAAAAACATGTTTTTCAATGGCAAAAATCAATGAATATTGTAAATGCACAAAGAGTAATATCTCCACATTGCAAGGTGCAATTCTGAAATTTTTTGCTTTTTCCTGCTAATCCTAGCATGATAAAGAAGATTCAAAGAGAGTGAGATGCCAGCTCCTTTCATTCAGTCAGTAGCTTCAAACATTTCTGGTATATGAAAAACATGTTTTTCAATGGCAAAAATCAATGAATATTGTAAATGCACAAACAGTAATATCTCCACATTGCACGGTGCAATTCTGAAATTTTTAGCTTTTTCCTGTTAATCCTAGCATGATAAAGAAGATTCAAAGAGAGTGAGATGCCAGCTCCTTTCATTCAGTCAGTAGCTTCAAACATTTCTGGTATATGAAAAACATGTTTTTCAATGGCAAAAATCAATGAATATTGTAAATGCACAAACAGTAATATCTCCACATTGCAAGGTGCAATTCTGAAATTTTTTGCTTTTTCCTGTTAATCCTAGCATGATAAAGAAGATTCAAAGAGAGTGAGATGCCAGCTCCTTTCATTCAGTCAGTAGCTTCAAACATTTCTGGTATATGAAAAACATGTTTTTCAATGGCAAAAATCAATGAATATTGTAAATGCACAAACAGTAATATCTCCACATTGCAAGGTGCAATTCTGAAATTTTTTGCTTTTTCCTGCTAATCCTAGCATGATAAAGAAGATTCAAAGAGAGATGCCAGCTCCTTTCATTCAGTCAGTAGCTTCAAACATTTCTGGTATATGAAAAACATGTTTTTCAATGGCAAAAATCAATGAATATTGTAAATGCACAAACAGTAATATCTCCACATTGCACGGTGCAATTCTGAAATTTTTAGCTTTTTCCTGTTAATCCTAGCATGATAAAGAAGATTCAAAGAGAGTGAGATGCCAGCTCCTTTCATTCAGTCAGTAGCTTCAAACATTTCTGGTATATGAAAAACATGTTTTTCAATGGCAAAAATCAATGAATATTGTAAATGCACAAACAGTAATATCTCCACATTGCAAGGTGCAATTCTGAAATTTTTTGCTTTTTCCTGCTAATCCTAGCATGATAAAGAAGATTCAAAGAGAGTGAGATGCCAGCTCCTTTCATTCAGTCAGTAACTTCAAACATTTCTGGTATATGAAAAACATGTTTTTCAATGGCAAAAATCAATGAATATTGTAAATGCACAAACAGTAATATCTCCACATTGCACGGTGCAATTCTGAAATTTTTAGCTTTTTCCTGTTAATCCTAGCATGATAAAGATTCAAAGAGAGTGAGATGCCAGCTCCTTTCATTCAGTCAGTAGCTTCAAACATTTCTGGTATATGAAAAACATGTTTTTCAATGGCAAAAATCAATGAATATTGTAAATGCACAAACAGTAATATCTCCACATTGCAAGGTGCAATTCTGAAATTTTTTGCTTTTTCCTGTTAATCCTAGCATGATAAAGAAGATTCAAAGAGAGTGAGATGCCAGCTCCTTTCATTCAGTCAGTAGCTTCAAACATTTCTGGTATATGAAAAACATGTTTTTCAATGGCAAAAATCAATGAATATTGTAAATGCACAAACAGTAATATCTCCACATTGCAAGGTGCAATTCTGAAATTTTTTGCTTTTTCCTGCTAATCCTAGCATGATAAAGAAGATTCAAAGAGAGTGAGATGCCAGCTCCTTTCATTCAGTCAGTAGCTTCAAACATTTCTGGTATATGAAAAACATGTTTTTCAATGGCAAAAATCAATGAATATTGTAAATGCACAAACAGTAATATCTCCACATTGCACGGTGCAATTCTGAAATTTTTAGCTTTTTCCTGTTAATCCTAGCATGATAAAGAAGATTCAAAGAGAGTGAGATGCCAGCTCCTTTCATTCAGTCAGTAGCTTCAAACATTTCTGGTATATGAAAAACATGTTTTTCAATGGCAAAAATCAATGAATATTGTAAATGCACAAACAGTAATATCTCCACATTGCAAGGTGCAATTCTGAAATTTTTTGCTTTTTCCTGCTAATCCTAGCATGATAAAGAAGATTCAAAGAGAGTGAGATGCCAGCTCCTTTCATTCAGTCAGTAGCTTCAAACATTTCTGGTATATGAAAAACATGTTTTTCAATGGCAAAAATCAATGAATATTGTAAATGCACAAACAGTAATATCTCCACATTGCACGGTGCAATTCTGAAATTTTGCTTTTTCCTGTTAATCCTAGCATGATAAAGAAGATTCAAAGAGAGTGAGATGCCAGCTCCTTCATTCAGTCAGTAGCTTCAAACATTTCTGGCTATATGAAAAACATGTTTTTCAATGGCAAAAATCAATGAATATTGTAAATGCACAAACAGTAATATCTCCACATTGCAAGGTTGCAATTCTGAAATTTTTTGCTTTTTCCTGCTAATCCTAGCATGATAAAGAAGATGCAAAGAGAGTGAGATGCCAGCTCCTTTCATTCAGTCAGTAGCTTCAAACATTTCTGGTATATGAAAAACATGTTTTTCAATGGCAAAAATCAATGAATATTGTAAATGCACAAACAGTAATATCTCCACATTGCACGGTGCAATTCTGAAATTTTTAGCTTTTTCCTGTTAATCCTAGCATGATAAAGAAGATTCAAAGAGAGTGAGATGCCAGCTCCTTTCATTCAGTCAGTAGCTTCAAACATTTCTGGTATATGAAAAACATGTTTTTCAATGGCAAAAATCAATGAATATTGTAAATGCACAAACAGTAATATCTCCACATTGCAAGGTGCAATTCTGAAATTTTTTGCTTTTTCCTGCTAATCCTAGCATGATAAAGAAGATTCAGAGAGAGTGAGATGCCAGCTCCTTTCATTCAGTCAGTAGCTTCAAACATTTCTGGTATATGAAAAACATGTTTTTCAATGGCAAAAATCAATGAATATTGTAAATGCACAAACAGTAATATCTCCACATTGCACGGTGCAATTCTGAAATTTTTAGCTTTTTCCTGTTAATCCTAGCATGATAAAGAAGATTCAAAGAGAGTGAGATGCCAGCTCCTTTCATTCAGTCAGTAGCTTCAAACATTTCTGGTATATGAAAAACATGTTTTTCAATGGCAAAAATCAATGAATATTGTAAATGCACAAACAGTAATATCTCCACATTGCAAGGTGCAATTCTGAAATTTTTTGCTTTTTCCTGCTAATCCTAGCATGATAAAGAAGATGCAAAGAGAGTGAGATGCCAGCTCCTTTCATTCAGTCAGTAGCTTCAAACATTTCTGGTATATGAAAAACATGTTTTTCAATGGCAAAAATCAATGAATATTGTAAATGCACAAACAGTAATATCTCCACATTGCACGGTGCAATTCTGAAATTTTTAGCTTTTTCCTGTTAATCCTAGCATGATAAAGAAGATTCAAAGAGAGTGAGATGCCAGCTCCTTTCATTCAGTCAGTAGCTTCAAACATTTCTGGTATATGAAAAACATGTTTTTCAATGGCAAAAATCAATGAATATTGTAAATGCACAAACAGTAATATCTCCACATTGCAAGGTGCAATTCTGAAATTTTTTGCTTTTTCCTGCTAATCCTAGTATGATAAAGAAGATTCAAAGAGAGTGAGATGCCAGCTCCTTTCATTCAGTCAGTAGCTTCAAACATTTCTGGTATATGAAAAACATGTTTTTCAATGGCAAAAAATCAATGAATATTGTAAATGCACAAACAGTAATATCTCCACATTGCACGGTGCAATTCTGAAATTTTTAGCTTTTTCCTGTTAATCCTAGCATGATAAAGAAGATTCAAAGAGAGTGAGATGCCAGCTCCTTTCATTCAGTCAGTAGCTTCAAACATTTCTGGTATATGAAAAACATGTTTTTCAATGGCAAAAATCAATGAATATTGTAAATGCACAAACAGTAATATCTCCACATTGCAAGGTGCAATTCTGAAATTTTTTGCTTTTTCCTGCTAATCCTAGCATGATAAAGAAGATTCAAAGAGAGTGAGATGCCAGCTCCTTTCATTCAGTCAGTAGCTTCAAACATTTCTGGTATATGAAAAACATGTTTTTCAATGGCAAAAATCAATGAATATTGTAAATGCACAAACAGTAATATCTCCACATTGCACGGTGCAATTCTGAAATTTTTAGCTTTTTCCTGTTAATCCTAGCATGATAAAGAAGATTCAAAGAGAGTGAGATGCCAGCTCCTTTCATTCAGTCAGTAGCTTCAAACATTTCTGGTATATGAAAAACATGTTTTTCAATGGCAAAAATCAATGAATATTGTAAATGCACAAACAGTAATATCTCCACATTGCAAGGTGCAATTCTGAAATTTTTTGCTTTTTCCTGCTAATCCTAGCATGATAAAGAAGATGCAAAGAGAGTGAGATGCCAGCTCCTTTCATTCAGTCAGTAGCTTCAAACATTTCTGGTATATGAAAAACATGTTTTTCAATGGCAAAAATCAATGAATATTGTAAATGCACAAACAGTAATATCTCCACATTGCACGGTGCAATTCTGAAATTTTTAGCTTTTTCCTGTTAATCCTAGCATGATAAAGAAGATTCAAAGAGAGTGAGATGCCAGCTCCTTTCATTCAGTCAGTAGCTTCAAACATTTCTGGTATATGAAAAACATGTTTTTCAATGGCAAAAATCAATGAATATTGTAAATGCACAAACAGTAATATCTCCACATTGCAAGGTGCAATTCTGAAATTTTTTGCTTTTTCCTGCTAATCCTAGTATGATAAAGAAGATTCAAAGAGAGTGAGATGCCAGCTCCTTTCATTCAGTCAGTAGCTTCAAACATTTCTGGTATATGAAAAACATGTTTTTCAATGGCAAAAATCAATGAATATTGTAAATGCACAAACAGTAATATCTCCACATTGCACGGTGCAATTCTGAAATTTTTAGCTTTTTCCTGTTAATCCTAGCATGATAAAGAAGATTCAAAGAGAGTGAGATGCCAGCTCCTTTCATTCAGTCAGTAGCTTCAAACATTTCTGGTATATGAAAAACATGTTTTTCAATGGCAAAAATCAATGAATATTGTAAATGCACAAACAGTAATATCTCCACATTGCAAGGTGCAATTCTGAAATTTTTTGCTTTTTCCTGTTAATCCTAGCATGATAAAGAAGATTCAAAGAGAGTGAGATGCCAGCTCCTTTCATTCAGTCAGTAGCTTCAAACATTTCTGGTATATGAAAAACATGTTTTTCAATGGCAAAAATCAATGAATATTGTAAATGCACAAACAGTAATATCTCCACATTGCACGGTGCAATTCTGAAATTTTTAGCTTTTTCCTGTTAATCCTAGCATGATAAAGAAGATTCAAAGAGAGTGAGATGCCAGCTCCTTTCATTCAGTCAGTAGCTTCAAACATTTCTGGTATATGAAAAACATGTTTTTCAATGGCAAAAATCAATGAATATTGTAAATGCACAAACAGTAATATCTCCACATTGCAAGGTGCAATTCTGAAATTTTTTGCTTTTTCCTGTTAATCCTAGCATGATAAAGAAGATTCAAAGAGAGTGAGATGCCAGCTCCTTTCATTCAGTCAGTAGCTTCAAACATTTCTGGTATATGAAAAACATGTTTTTCAATGGCAAAAATCAATGAATATTGTAAATGCACAAACAGTAATATCTCCACATTGCAAGGTGCAATTCTGAAATTTTTTGCTTTTTCCTGTTAATCCTAGCATGATAAAGAAGATTCAAAGAGAGTGAGATGCCAGCTCCTTTCATTCAGTCAGTAGCTTCAAACATTTCTGGTATATGAAAAACATGTTTTTCAATGGCAAAAATCAATGAATATTGTAAATGCACAAACAGTAATATCTCCACATTGCAAGGTGCAATTCTGAAATTTTTTGCTTTTTCCTGCTAATCCTAGCATGATAAAGAAGATTCAAAGAGAGTGAGATGCCAGCTCCTTACATTCAGTCAGTAGCTTCAAACATTTCTGGTATATGAAAAACATGTTTTTCAATGGCAAAAATCAATGAATATTTTAAATGCACAAACAGTAATATCTCCACATTGCACGGTGCAATTCTGAAATTTTTAGCTTTTTCCTGTTAATCCTAGCATGATAAAGAAGATTCAAAGAGAGTGAGATGCCAGCTCCTTTCATTCAGTCAGTAGCTTCAAACATTTCTGGTATATGAAAAACATGTTTTTCAATGGCAAAAATCAATGAATATTGTAAATGCACAAAGAGTAATATCTCCACATTGCAAGGTGCAATTCTGAAATTTTTTGCTTTTTCCTGCTAATCCTAGCATGATAAAGAAGATTCAAAGAGAGTGAGATGCCAGCTCCTTTCATTCAGTCAGTAGCTTCAAACATTTCTGGTATATGAAAAACATGTTTTTCAATGGCAAAAATCAATGAATATTGTAAATGCACAAACAGTAATATCTCCACATTGCACGGTGCAATTCTGAAATTTTTAGCTTTTTCCTGTTAATCCTAGCATGATAAAGAAGATTCAAAGAGAGTGAGATGCCAGCTCCTTTCATTCAGTCAGTAGCTTCAAACATTTCTGGTATATGAAAAACATGTTTTTCAATGGCAAAAATCAATGAATATTGTAAATGCACAAACAGTAATATCTCCACATTGCAAGGTGCAATTCTGAAATTTTTTGCTTTTTCCTGTTAATCCTAGCATGATAAAGAAGATTCAAAGAGAGTGAGATGCCAGCTCCTTTCATTCAGTCAGTAGCTTCAAACATTTCTGGTATATGAAAAACATGTTTTTCAATGGCAAAAATCAATGAATATTGTAAATGCACAAACAGTAATATCTCCACATTGCAAGGTGCAATTCTGAAATTTTTTGCTTTTTCCTGCTAATCCTAGCATGATAAAGAAGATTCAAAGAGAGATGCCAGCTCCTTTCATTCAGTCAGTAGCTTCAAACATTTCTGGTATATGAAAAACATGTTTTTCAATGGCAAAAATCAATGAATATTGTAAATGCACAAACAGTAATATCTCCACATTGCACGGTGCAATTCTGAAATTTTTAGCTTTTTCCTGTTAATCCTAGCATGATAAAGAAGATTCAAAGAGAGTGAGATGCCAGCTCCTTTCATTCAGTCAGTAGCTTCAAACATTTCTGGTATATGAAAAACATGTTTTTCAATGGCAAAAATCAATGAATATTGTAAATGCACAAACAGTAATATCTCCACATTGCAAGGTGCAATTCTGAAATTTTTTGCTTTTTCCTGCTAATCCTAGCATGATAAAGAAGATTCAAAGAGAGTGAGATGCCAGCTCCTTTCATTCAGTCAGTAACTTCAAACATTTCTGGTATATGAAAAACATGTTTTTCAATGGCAAAAATCAATGAATATTGTAAATGCACAAACAGTAATATCTCCACATTGCACGGTGCAATTCTGAAATTTTTAGCTTTTTCCTGTTAATCCTAGCATGATAAAGATTCAAAGAGAGTGAGATGCCAGCTCCTTTCATTCAGTCAGTAGCTTCAAACATTTCTGGTATATGAAAAACATGTTTTTCAATGGCAAAAATCAATGAATATTGTAAATGCACAAACAGTAATATCTCCACATTGCAAGGTGCAATTCTGAAATTTTTTGCTTTTTCCTGTTAATCCTAGCATGATAAAGAAGATTCAAAGAGAGTGAGATGCCAGCTCCTTTCATTCAGTCAGTAGCTTCAAACATTTCTGGTATATGAAAAACATGTTTTTCAATGGCAAAAATCAATGAATATTGTAAATGCACAAACAGTAATATCTCCACATTGCAAGGTGCAATTCTGAAATTTTTTGCTTTTTCCTGCTAATCCTAGCATGATAAAGAAGATTCAAAGAGAGTGAGATGCCAGCTCCTTTCATTCAGTCAGTAGCTTCAAACATTTCTGGTATATGAAAAACATGTTTTTCAATGGCAAAAATCAATGAATATTGTAAATGCACAAACAGTAATATCTCCACATTGCACGGTGCAATTCTGAAATTTTTAGCTTTTTCCTGTTAATCCTAGCATGATAAAGAAGATTCAAAGAGAGTGAGATGCCAGCTCCTTTCATTCAGTCAGTAGCTTCAAACATTTCTGGTATATGAAAAACATGTTTTTCAATGGCAAAAATCAATGAATATTGTAAATGCACAAACAGTAATATCTCCACATTGCAAGGTGCAATTCTGAAATTTTTTGCTTTTTCCTGCTAATCCTAGCATGATAAAGAAGATTCAAAGAGAGTGAGATGCCAGCTCCTTTCATTCAGTCAGTAGCTTCAAACATTTCTGGTATATGAAAAACATGTTTTTCAATGGCAAAAATCAATGAATATTGTAAATGCACAAACAGTAATATCTCCACATTGCAAGGTGCAATTCTGAAATTTTTTGCTTTTTCCTGCTAATCCTAGCATGATAAAGAACATGCAAAGAGAGTGAGATGCCAGCTCCTTTCATTCAGTCAGTAGCTTCAAACATTTCTGGTATATGAAAAACATGTTTTTCAATGGCAAAAATCAATGAATATTGTAAATGCACAAACAGTAATATCTCCACATTGCACGGTGCAATTCTGAAATTTTTTGCTTTTTCCTGTTAATCCTAGCATGATAAAGAAGATTCAAAGAGAGTGAGATGCCAGCTCCTTTCATTCAGTCAGTAGCTTCAAACATTTCTGGTATATGAAAAACATGTTTTTCAATGGCAAAAATCAATGAATATTGTAAATGCACAAACAGTAATATCTCCACATTGCAAGGTGCAATTCTGAAATTTTTTGCTTTTTCCTGCTAATCCTAGCATGATAAAGAACATGCAAAGAGAGTGAGATGCCAGCTCCTTTCATTCAGTCAGTAGCTTCAAACATTTCTGGTATATGAAAAACATGTTTTTCAATGGCAAAAATCAATGAATATTGTAAATGCACAAACAGTAATATCTCCACATTGCACGGTGCAATTCTGAAATTTTTAGCTTTTTCCTGTTAATCCTAGCATGATAAAGATTCAAAGAGAGTGAGATGCCAGCTCCTTTCATTCAGTCAGTAGCTTCAAACATTTCTGGTATATGAAAAACATGTTTTTCAATGGCAAAAATCAATGAATATTGTAAATGCACAAACAGTAATATCTCCACATTGCAAGGTGCAATTCTGAAATTTTTTGCTTTTTCCTGTTAATCCTAGCATGATAAAGAAGATTCAAAGAGAGTGAGATGCCAGCTCCTTTCATTCAGTCAGTAGCTTCAAACATTTCTGGTATATGAAAAACATGTTTTTCAATGGCAAAAATCAATGAATATTGTAAATGCACAAACAGTAATATCTCCACATTGCAAGGTGCAATTCTGAAATTTTTTGCTTTTTCCTGCTAATCCTAGCATGATAAAGAAGATTCAAAGAGAGTGAGATGCCAGCTCCTTTCATTCAGTCAGTAGCTTCAAACATTTCTGGTATATGAAAAACATGTTTTTCAATGGCAAAAATCAATGAATATTGTAAATGCACAAACAGTAATATCTCCACATTGCACGGTGCAATTCTGAAATTTTTAGCTTTTTCCTGTTAATCCTAGCATGATAAAGAAGATTCAAAGAGAGTGAGATGCCAGCTCCTTTCATTCAGTCAGTAGCTTCAAACATTTCTGGTATATGAAAAACATGTTTTTCAATGGCAAAAATCAATGAATATTGTAAATGCACAAACAGTAATATCTCCACATTGCAAGGTGCAATTCTGAAATTTTTTGCTTTTTCCTGCTAATCCTAGCATGATAAAGAAGATTCAAAGAGAGTGAGATGCCAGCTCCTTTCATTCAGTCAGTAGCTTCAAACATTTCTGGTATATGAAAAACATGTTTTTCAATGGCAAAAATCAATGAATATTGTAAATGCACAAACAGTAATATCTCCACATTGCAAGGTGCAATTCTGAAATTTTTTGCTTTTTCCTGCTAATCCTAGCATGATAAAGAACATGCAAAGAGAGTGAGATGCCAGCTCCTTTCATTCAGTCAGTAGCTTCAAACATTTCTGGTATATGAAAAACATGTTTTTCAATGGCAAAAATCAATGAATATTGTAAATGCACAAACAGTAATATCTCCACATTGCACGGTGCAATTCTGAAATTTTTTGCTTTTTCCTGTTAATCCTAGCATGATAAAGAAGATTCAAAGAGAGTGAGATGCCAGCTCCTTTAATTCAGTCAGTAGCTTCAAACATTTCTGGTATATGAAAAACATGTTTTTCAATGGCAAAAATCAATGAATATTGTAAATGCACAAACAGTAATATCTCCACATTGCAAGGTGCAATTCTGAAATTTTTTGCTTTTTCCTGCTAATCCTAGCATGATAAAGAACATGCAAAGAGAGTGAGATGCCAGCTCCTTTCATTCAGTCAGTAGCTTCAAACATTTCTGGTATATGAAAAACATGTTTTTCAATGGCAAAAATCAATGAATATTGTAAATGCACAAACAGTAATATCTCCACATTGCACGGTGCAATTCTGAAATTTTTTGCTTTTTCCTGTTAATCCTAGCATGATAAAGAAGATTCAAAGAGAGTGAGATGCCAGCTCCTTTCATTCAGTCAGTAGCTTCAAACATTTCTGGTATATGAAAAACATGTTTTTCAATGGCAAAAATCAATGAATATTGTAAATGCACAAACAGTAATATCTCCACATTGCAAGGTGCAATTCTGAAATTTTTTGCTTTTTCCTGCTAATCCTAGCATGATAAAGAAGATTCAAAGAGAGTGAGATGCCAGCTCCTTTCATTCAGTCAGTAGCTTCAAACATTTCTGGTATATGAAAAACATGTTTTTCAATGGCAAAAATCAATGAATATTGTAAATGCACAAACAGTAATATCTCCACATTGCACGGTGCAATTCTGAAATTTTTAGCTTTTTCCTGTTAATCCTAGCATGATAAAGAAGATTCAAAGAGAGTGAGATGCCAGCTCCTTTCATTCAGTCAGTAGCTTCAAACATTTCTGGTATATGAAAAACATGTTTTTCAATGGCAAAAATCAATGAATATTGTAAATGCACAAACAGTAATATCTCCACATTGCAAGGTGCAATTCTGAAATTTTTTGCTTTTTCCTGCTAATCCTAGCATGATAAAGAAGATGCAAAGAGAGTGAGATGCCAGCTCCTTTCATTCAGTCAGTAGCTTCAAACATTTCTGGTATATGAAAAACATGTTTTTCAATGGCAAAAATCAATGAATATTGTAAATGCACAAACAGTAATATCTCCACATTGCACGGTGCAATTCTGAAATTTTTAGCTTTTTCCTGTTAATCCTAGCATGATAAAGAAGATTCAAAGAGAGTGAGATGCCAGCTCCTTTCATTCAGTCAGTAGCTTCAAACATTTCTGGTATATGAAAAACATGTTTTTCAATGGCAAAAATCAATGAATATTGTAAATGCACAAACAGTAATATCTCCACATTGCAAGGTGCAATTCTGAAATTTTTTGCTTTTTCCTGCTAATCCTAGTATGATAAAGAAGATTCAAAGAGAGTGAGATGCCAGCTCCTTTCATTCAGTCAGTAGCTTCAAACATTTCTGGTATATGAAAAACATGTTTTTCAATGGCAAAAATCAATGAATATTGTAAATGCACAAACAGTAATATCTCCACATTGCACGGTGCAATTCTGAAATTTTTAGCTTTTTCCTGTTAATCCTAGCATGATAAAGAAGATTCAAAGAGAGTGAGATGCCAGCTCCTTTCATTCAGTCAGTAGCTTCAAACATTTCTGGTATATGAAAAACATGTTTTTCAATGGCAAAAATCAATGAATATTGTAAATGCACAAACAGTAATATCTCCACATTGCAAGGTGCAATTCTGAAATTTTTTGCTTTTTCCTGTTAATCCTAGCATGATAAAGAAGATTCAAAGAGAGTGAGATGCCAGCTCCTTTCATTCAGTCAGTAGCTTCAAACATTTCTGGTATATGAAAAACATGTTTTTCAATGGCAAAAATCAATGAATATTGTAAATGCACAAACAGTAATATCTCCACATTGCACGGTGCAATTCTGAAATTTTTAGCTTTTTCCTGTTAATCCTAGCATGATAAAGAAGATTCAAAGAGAGTGAGATGCCAGCTCCTTTCATTCAGTCAGTAGCTTCAAACATTTCTGGTATATGAAAAACATGTTTTTCAATGGCAAAAATCAATGAATATTGTAAATGCACAAACAGTAATATCTCCACATTGCAAGGTGCAATTCTGAAATTTTTTGCTTTTTCCTGTTAATCCTAGCATGATAAAGAAGATTCAAAGAGAGTGAGATGCCAGCTCCTTTCATTCAGTCAGTAGCTTCAAACATTTCTGGTATATGAAAAACATGTTTTTCAATGGCAAAAATCAATGAATATTGTAAATGCACAAACAGTAATATCTCCACATTGCAAGGTGCAATTCTGAAATTTTTTGCTTTTTCCTGCTAATCCTAGCATGATAAAGAAGATTCAAAGAGAGTGAGATGCCAGCTCCTTTCATTCAGTCAGTAGCTTCAAACATTTCTGGTATATGAAAAACATGTTTTTCAATGGCAAAAATCAATGAATATTGTAAATGCACAAACAGTAATATCTCCACATTGCACGGTGCAATTCTGAAATTTTTAGCTTTTTCCTGTTAATCCTAGCATGATAAAGAAGATTCAAAGAGAGTGAGATGCCAGCTCCTTTCATTCAGTCAGTAGCTTCAAACATTTCTGGTATATGAAAAACATGTTTTTCAATGGCAAAAATCAATGAATATTGTAAATGCACAAACAGTAATATCTCCACATTGCAAGGTGCAATTCTGAAATTTTTTGCTTTTTCCTGCTAATCCTAGTATGATAAAGAAGATTCAAAGAGAGTGAGATGCCAGCTCCTTTCATTCAGTCAGTAGCTTCAAACATTTCTGGTATATGAAAAACATGTTTTTCAATGGCAAAAATCAATGAATATTGTAAATGCACAAACAGTAATATCTCCACATTGCACGGTGCAATTCTGAAATTTTTAGCTTTTTCCTGTTAATCCTAGCATGATAAAGAAGATTCAAAGAGAGTGAGATGCCAGCTCCTTTCATTCAGTCAGTAGCTTCAAACATTTCTGGTATATGAAAAACATGTTTTTCAATGGCAAAAATCAATGAATATTGTAAATGCACAAACAGTAATATCTCCACATTGCAAGGTGCAATTCTGAAATTTTTTGCTTTTTCCTGTTAATCCTAGCATGATAAAGAAGATTCAAAGAGAGTGAGATGCCAGCTCCTTTCATTCAGTCAGTAGCTTCAAACATTTCTGGTATATGAAAAACATGTTTTTCAATGGCAAAAATCAATGAATATTGTAAATGCACAAACAGTAATATCTCCACATTGCACGGTGCAATTCTGAAATTTTTAGCTTTTTCCTGTTAATCCTAGCATGATAAAGAAGATTCAAAGAGAGTGAGATGCCAGCTCCTTTCATTCAGTCATTAGCTTCAAACATTTCTGGTATATGAAAAACATGTTTTTCAATGGCAAAAATCAATGAATATTGTAAATGCACAAACAGTAATATCTCCACATTGCACGGTGCAATTCTGAAATTTTTAGCTTTTTCCTGTTAATCCTAGCATGATAAAGAAGATTCAAAGAGAGTGAGATGCCAGCTCCTTTCATTCAGTCAGTAGCTTCAAACATTTCTGGTATATGAAAAACATGTTTTTCAATGGCAAAAATCAATGAATATTGTAAATGCACAAACAGTAATATCTCCACATTGCAAGGTGCAATTCTGAAATTTTTTGCTTTTTCCTGTTAATCCTAGCATGATAAAGAAGATTCAAAGAGAGTGAGATGCCAGCTCCTTTCATTCAGTCAGTAGCTTCAAACATTTCTGGTATATGAAAAACATGTTTTTCAATGGCAAAAATCAATGAATATTGTAAATGCACAAACAGTAATATCTCCACATTGCAAGGTGCAATTCTGAAATTTTTTGCTTTTTCCTGCTAATCCTAGCATGATAAAGAAGATTCAAAGAGAGTGAGATGCCAGCTCCTTTCATTCAGTCAGTAGCTTCAAACATTTCTGGTATATGAAAAACATGTTTTTCAATGGCAAAAATCAATGAATATTGTAAATGCACAAACAGTAATATCTCCACATTGCAAGGTGCAATTCTGAAATTTTTTGCTTTTTCCTGCTAATCCTAGTATGATAAAGAAGATTCAAAGAGAGTGAGATGCCAGCTCCTTTCATTCAGTCAGTAGCTTCAAACATTTCTGGTATATGAAAAACATGTTTTTCAATGGCAAAAATCAATGAATATTGTAAATGCACAAACAGTAATATCTCCACATTGCACGGTGCAATTCTGAAATTTTTAGCTTTTTCCTGTTAATCCTAGCATGATAAAGAAGATTCAAAGAGAGTGAGATGCCAGCTCCTTTCATTCAGTCAGTAGCTTCAAACATTTCTGGTATATGAAAAACATGTTTTTCAATGGCAAAAATCAATGAATATTGTAAATGCACAAACAGTAATATCTCCACATTGCAAGGTGCAATTCTGAAATTTTTTGCTTTTTCCTGTTAATCCTAGCATGATAAAGAAGATTCAAAGAGAGTGAGATGCCAGCTCCTTTCATTCAGTCAGTAGCTTCAAACATTTCTGGTATATGAAAAACATGTTTTTCAATGGCAAAAATCAATGAATATTGTAAATGCACAAACAGTAATATCTCCACATTGCAAGGTGCAATTCTGAAATTTTTTGCTTTTTCCTGCTAATCCTAGCATGATAAAGATTCAAAGAGAGTGAGATGCCAGCTCCTTTCATTCAGTCAGTAGCTTCAAACATTTCTGGTATATGAAAAACATGTTTTTCAATGGCAAAAATCAATGAATATTGTAAATGCACAAACAGTAATATCTCCACATTGCACGGTGCAATTCTGAAATTTTTAGCTTTTTCCTGTTAATCCTAGCATGATAAAGAAGATTCAAAGAGAGTGAGATGCCAGCTCCTTTCATTCAGTCAGTAGCTTCAAACATTTCTAGTATATGAAAAACATGTTTTTCAATGGCAAAAATCAATGAATATTGTAAATGCACAAACAGTAATATCTCCACATTGCAAGGTGCAATTCTGAAATTTTTTGCTTTTTCCTGCTAATCCTAGCATGATAAAGAAGATTCAAAGAGAGTGAGATGCCAGCTCCTTTCATTCAGTCAGTAGCTTCAAACATTTCTGGTATATGAAAAACATGTTTTTCAATGGCAAAAATCAATGAATATTGTAAATGCACAAACAGTAATATCTCCACATTGCACGGTGCAATTCTGAAATTTTTTGCTTTTTCCTGTTAATCCTAGCATGATAAAGAAGATTCAAAGAGAGTGAGATGCCAGCTCCTTTCATTCAGTCAGTAGCTTCAAACATTTCTGGTATATGAAAAACATGTTTTTCAATGGCAAAAATCAATGAATATTGTAAATGCACAAACAGTAATATCTCCACATTGCAAGGTGCAATTCTGAAATTTTTTGCTTTTTCCTGCTAATCCTAGCATGATAAAGAAGATTCAAAGAGAGTGAGATGCCAGCTCCTTTCATTCAGTCAGTAGCTTCAAACATTTCTGGTATATGAAAAACATGTTTTTCAATGGCAAAAATCAATGAATATTGTAAATGCACAAACAGTAATATCTCCACATTGCACGGTGCAATTCTGAAATTTTTAGCTTTTTCCTGTTAATCCTAGCATGATAAAGAAGATTCAAAGAGAGTGAGATGCCAGCTCCTTTCATTCAGTCAGTAGCTTCAAACATTTCTGGTATATGAAAAACATGTTTTTCAATGGCAAAAATCAATGAATATTGTAAATGCACAAACAGTAATATCTCCACATTGCAAGGTGCAATTCTGAAATTTTTTGCTTTTTCCTGTTAATCCTAGCATGATAAAGAAGATTCAAAGAGAGTGAGATGCCAGCTCCTTTCATTCAGTCAGTAGCTTCAAACATTTCTGGTATATGAAAAACATGTTTTTCAATGGCAAAAATCAATGAATATTGTAAATGCACAAACAGTAATATCTCCACATTGCAAGGTGCAATTCTGAAATTTTTTGCTTTTTCCTGCTAATCCTAGCATGATAAAGAAGATTCAAAGAGAGTGAGATGCCAGCTCCTTTCATTCAGTCAGTAGCTTCAAACATTTCTGGTATATGAAAAACATGTTTTTCAATGGCAAAAATCAATGAATATTGTAAATGCACAAACAGTAATATCTCCACATTGCACGGTGCAATTCTGAAATTTTTAGCTTTTTCCTGTTAATCCTAGCATGATAAAGAAGATTCAAAGAGAGTGAGATGCCAGCTCCTTTCATTCAGTCAGTAGCTTCAAACATTTCTGGTATATGAAAAACATGTTTTTCAATGGCAAAAATCAATGAATATTGTAAATGCACAAACAGTAATATCTCCACATTGCAAGGTGCAATTCTGAAATTTTTTGCTTTTTCCTGCTAATCCTAGCATGATAAAGAAGATTCAAAGAGAGTGAGATGCCAGCTCCTTTCATTCAGTCAGTAGCTTCAAACATTTCTGGTATATGAAAAACATGTTTTTCAATGGCAAAAATCAATGAATATTGTAAATGCACAAACAGTAATATCTCCACATTGCACGGTGCAATTCTGAAATTTTTTGCTTTTTCCTGTTAATCCTAGCATGACAAAGAAGATTCAAAGAGAGTGAGATGCCAGCTCCTTTCATTCAGTCAGTAGCTTCAAACATTTCTGGTATATGAAAAACATGTTTTTCAATGGCAAAAATCAATGAATATTGTAAATGCACAAACAGTAATATCTCCACATTGCAACGTGCAATTCTGAAATTTTTTGCTTTTTCCTGCTAATCCTAGCATGATAAAGAAGATTCAAAGAGAGTGAGATGCCAGCTCCTTTCATTCAGTCAGTAGCTTCAAACATTTCTGGTATATGAAAAACATGTTTTTCAATGGCAAAAATCAATGAATATTGTAAATGCACAAACAGTAATATCTCCACATTGCACGGTGCAATTCGGAAATTTTTAGCTTTTTCCTGTTAATCCTAGCATGATAAAGAAGATTCAAAGAGAGTGAGATGCCAGCTCCTTTCATTCAGTCAGTAGCTTCAAACATTTCTGGTATATGAAAAACATGTTTTTCAATGGCAAAAATCAATGAATATTGTAAATGCACAAACAGTAATATCTCCACATTGCAAGGTGCAATTCTGAAATTTTTTGCTTTTTCCTGCTAATCCTAGCATGATAAAGAAGATTCAAAGAGAGTGAGATGCCAGCTCCTTTCATTCAGTCAGTAGCTTCAAACATTTCTGGTATATGAAAAACATGTTATTCAATGGCAAAAATCAATGAATATTGTAAATGCACAAACAGTAATATCTCCACATTGCACGGTGCAATTCTGAAATTTTTAGCTTTTTCCTATTAATCCTAGCATGATAAAGAAGATTCAAAGAGAGTGAGATGCCAGCTCCTTTCATTCAGTCAGTAGCTTCAAACATTTCTGGTATATGAAAAACATGTTATTCAATGGCAAAAATCAATGAATATTGTAAATGCACAAACAGTAATATCTCCACATTGCACGGTGCAATTCTGAAATTTTTTGCTTTTTCCTGCTAATCCTAGCATGATAAAGAAGATTCAAAGAGAGTGAGATGCCAGCTCCTTTCATTCAGTCAGTAGCTTCAAACATTTCTGGTATATGAAAAACATGTTTTTCAATGGCAAAAATCAATGAATATTGTAAATGCACAAACAGTAATATCTCCACATTGCACGGTGCAATTCTGAAATTTTTAGCTTTTTCCTGTTAATCCTAGCATGATAAAGAAGATTCAAAGAGAGTGAGATGCCAGCTCCTTTCATTCAGTCAGTAGCTTCAAACATTTCTGGTATATGAAAAACATGTTTTTCAATGGCAAAAATCAATGAATATTGCAAATGCACAAACAGTAATATCTCCACATTGCACGGTGCAATTCTGAAATTTTTAGCTTTGTCCTGTTAATCCTAGCATGATAAAGAAGATTCAAAGAGAGTGAGATGCCAGCTCCTTTCATTCAGTCATTAGCTTCAAACATTTCTGGTATATGAAAAACATGTTTTTCAATGGCAAAAATCAATGAATATTGTAAATGCACAAACAGTAATATCTCCACATTGCACGGTGCAATTCTGAAATTTTTAGCTTTTTCCTGTTAATCCTAGCATGATAAAGAAGATTCAAAGAGAGTGAGATGCCAGCTCCTTTCATTCAGTCAGTAGCTTCAAACATTTCTGGTATATGAAAAACATGTTTTTCAATGGCAAAAATCAATGAATATTGTAAATGCACAAACAGTAATATCTCCACATTGCACGGTGCAATTCTGAAATTTTTAGCTTTTTCCTGTTAATCCTAGCATGATAAAGAAGATTCAAAGAGAGTGAGATGCCAGCTCCTTTCATTCAGTCATTAGCTTCAAACATTTCTGGTATATGAAAAACATGTTTTTCAATGGCAAAAATCAATGAATATTGTAAATGCACAAACAGTAATATCTCCACATTGCACGGTGCAATTCTGAAATTTTTAGCTTTTTCCTGTTAATCCTAGCATGATAAAGAAGATTCAAAGAGAGTGAGATGCCAGCTCCTTTCATTCAGTCAGTAGCTTCAAACATTTCTGGTATATGAAAAACATGTTTTTCAATGGCAAAAATCAATGAATATTGTAAATGCACAAACAGTAATATCTCCACATTGCAAGGTGCAATTCTGAAATTTTTTGCTTTTTCCTGTTAATCCTAGCATGATAAAGAAGATTCAAAGAGAGTGAGATGCCAGCTCCTTTCATTCAGTCAGTAGCTTCAAACATTTCTGGTATATGAAAAACATGTTTTTCAATGGCAAAAATCAATGAATATTGTAAATGCACAAACAGTAATATCTCCACATTGCAAGGTGCAATTCTGAAATTTTTTGCTTTTTCCTGCTAATCCTAGCATGATAAAGAAGATTCAAAGAGAGTGAGATGCCAGCTCCTTTCATTCAGTCAGTAGCTTCAAACATTTCTGGTATATGAAAAACATGTTTTTCAATGGCAAAAATCAATGAATATTGTAAATGCACAAACAGTAATATCTCCACATTGCACGGTGCAATTCTGAAATTTTTAGCTTTTTCCTGTTAATCCTAGCATGATAAAGAAGATTCAAAGAGAGTGAGATGCCAGCTCCTTTCATTCAGTCAGTAGCTTCAAACATTTCTGGTATATGAAAAACATGTTTTTCAATGGCAAAAATCAATGAATATTGTAAATACACAAACAGTAATATCTCCACATTGCAAGGTGCAATTCTGAAATTTTTTGCTTTTTCCTGCTAATCCTAGTATGATAAAGAAGATTCAAAGAGAGTGAGATGCCAGCTCCTTTCATTCAGTCAGTAGCTTCAAACATTTCTGGTATATGAAAAACATGTTTTTCAATGGCAAAAATCAATGAATATTGTAAATGCACAAACAGTAATATCTCCACATTGCACGGTGCAATTCTGAAATTTTTAGCTTTTTCCTGTTAATCCTAGCATGATAAAGAAGATTCAAAGAGAGTGAGATGCCAGCTCCTTTCATTCAGTCAGTAGCTTCAAACATTTCTGGTATATGAAAAACATGTTTTTCAATGGCAAAAATCAATGAATATTGTAAATGCACAAACAGTAATATCTCCACATTGCAAGGTGCAATTCTGAAATTTTTTGCTTTTTCCTGTTAATCCTAGCATGATAAAGAAGATTCAAAGAGAGTGAGATGCCAGCTCCTTTCATTCAGTCAGTAGCTTCAAACATTTCTGGTATATGAAAAACATGTTTTTCAATGGCAAAAATCAATGAATATTGTAAATGCACAAACAGTAATATCTCCACATTGCACGGTGCAATTCTGAAATTTTTAGCTTTTTCCTGTTAATCCTAGCATGATAAAGAAGATTCAAAGAGAGTGAGATGCCAGCTCCTTTCATTCAGTCATTAGCTTCAAACATTTCTGGTATATGAAAAACATGTTTTTCAATGGCAAAAATCAATGAATATTGTAAATGCACAAACAGTAATATCTCCACATTGCACGGTGCAATTCTGAAATTTTTAGCTTTTTCCTGTTAATCCTAGCATGATAAAGAAGATTCAAAGAGAGTGAGATGCCAGCTCCTTTCATTCAGTCAGTAGCTTCAAACATTTCTGGTATATGAAAAACATGTTTTTCAATGGCAAAAATCAATGAATATTGTAAATGCACAAACAGTAATATCTCCACATTGCAAGGTGCAATTCTGAAATTTTTTGCTTTTTCCTGTTAATCCTAGCATGATAAAGAAGATTCAAAGAGAGTGAGATGCCAGCTCCTTTCATTCAGTCAGTAGCTTCAAACATTTCTGGTATATGAAAAACATGTTTTTCAATGGCAAAAATCAATGAATATTGTAAATGCACAAACAGTAATATCTCCACATTGCAAGGTGCAATTCTGAAATTTTTTGCTTTTTCCTGCTAATCCTAGTATGATAAAGAAGATTCAAAGAGAGTGAGATGCCAGCTCCTTTCATTCAGTCAGTAGCTTCAAACATTTCTGGTATATGAAAAACTTGTTTTTCAATGGAAAAAATCAATGAATATTGTAAATGCACAAACAGTAATATCTCCACATTGCACGGTGCAATTCTGAAATTTTTAGCTTTTTCCTGTTAATCCTAGCATGATAAAGAAGATTCAAAGAGAGTGAGATGCCAGCTCCTTTCATTCAGTCAGTAGCTTCAAACATTTCTGGTATATGAAAAACATGTTTTTCAATGGCAAAAATCAATGAATATTGTAAATGCACAAACAGTAATATCTCCACATTGCAAGGTGCAATTCTGAAATTTTTTGCTTTTTCCTGTTAATCCTAGCATGATAAAGAAGATTCAAAGAGAGTGAGATGCCAGCTCCTTTCATTCAGTCAGTAGCTTCAAACATTTCTGGTATATGAAAAACATGTTTTTCAATGGCAAAAATCAATGAATATTGTAAATGCACAAACAGTAATATCTCCACATTGCAAGGTGCAATTCTGAAATTTTTTGCTTTTTCCTGCTAATCCTAGCATGATAAAGAAGATTCAAAGAGAGTGAGATGCCAGCTCCTTTCATTCAGTCAGTAGCTTCAAACATTTCTGGTATATGAAAAACATGTTTTTCAATGGCAAAAATCAATGAATATTGTAAATGCACAAACAGTAATATCTCCACATTGCACGGTGCAATTCTGAAATTTTTAGCTTTTTCCTGTTAATCCTAGCATGATAAAGAAGATTCAAAGAGAGTGAGATGCCAGCTCCTTTCATTCAGTCAGTAGCTTCAAACATTTCTGGTATATGAAAAACATGTTTTTCAATGGCAAAAATCAATGAATATTGTAAATACACAAACAGTAATATCTCCACATTGCAAGGTGCAATTCTGAAATTTTTTGCTTTTTCCTGCTAATCCTAGTATGATAAAGAAGATTCAAAGAGAGTGAGATGCCAGCTCCTTTCATTCAGTCAGTAGCTTCAAACATTTCTGGTATATGAAAAACATGTTTTTCAATGGCAAAAATCAATGAATATTGTAAATGCACAAACAGTAATATCTCCACATTGCACGGTGCAATTCTGAAATTTTTAGCTTTTTCCTGTTAATCCTAGCATGATAAAGAAGATTCAAAGAGAGTGAGATGCCAGCTCCTTTCATTCAGTCAGTAGCTTCAAACATTTCTGGTATATGAAAAACATGTTTTTCAATGGCAAAAATCAATGAATATTGTAAATGCACAAACAGTAATATCTCCACATTGCAAGGTGCAATTCTGAAATTTTTTGCTTTTTCCTGTTAATCCTAGCATGATAAAGAAGATTCAAAGAGAGTGAGATGCCAGCTCCTTTCATTCAGTCAGTAGCTTCAAACATTTCTGGTATATGAAAAACATGTTTTTCAATGGCAAAAATCAATGAATATTGTAAATGCACAAACAGTAATATCTCCACATTGCACGGTGCAATTCTGAAATTTTTAGCTTTTTCCTGTTAATCCTAGCATGATAAAGAAGATTCAAAGAGAGTGAGATGCCAGCTCCTTTCATTCAGTCATTAGCTTCAAACATTTCTGGTATATGAAAAACATGTTTTTCAATGGCAAAAATCAATGAATATTGTAAATGCACAAACAGTAATATCTCCACATTGCACGGTGCAATTCTGAAATTTTTAGCTTTTTCCTGTTAATCCTAGCATGATAAAGAAGATTCAAAGAGAGTGAGATGCCAGCTCCTTTCATTCAGTCAGTAGCTTCAAACATTTCTGGTATATGAAAAACATGTTTTTCAATGGCAAAAATCAATGAATATTGTAAATGCACAAACAGTAATATCTCCACATTGCAAGGTGCAATTCTGAAATTTTTTGCTTTTTCCTGTTAATCCTAGCATGATAAAGAAGATTCAAAGAGAGTGAGATGCCAGCTCCTTTCATTCAGTCAGTAGCTTCAAACATTTCTGGTATATGAAAAACATGTTTTTCAATGGCAAAAATCAATGAATATTGTAAATGCACAAACAGTAATATCTCCACATTGCAAGGTGCAATTCTGAAATTTTTTGCTTTTTCCTGCTAATCCTAGTATGATAAAGAAGATTCAAAGAGAGTGAGATGCCAGCTCCTTTCATTCAGTCAGTAGCTTCAAACATTTCTGGTATATGAAAAACTTGTTTTTCAATGGCAAAAATCAATGAATATTGTAAATGCACAAACAGTAATATCTCCACATTGCACGGTGCAATTCTGAAATTTTTAGCTTTTTCCTGTTAATCCTAGCATGATAAAGAAGATTCAAAGAGAGTGAGATGCCAGCTCCTTTCATTCAGTCAGTAGCTTCAAACATTTCTGGTATATGAAAAACATGTTTTTCAATGGCAAAAATCAATGAATATTGTAAATGCACAAACAGTAATATCTCCACATTGCAAGGTGCAATTCTGAAATTTTTTGCTTTTTCCTGTTAATCCTAGCATGATAAAGAAGATTCAAAGAGAGTGAGATGCCAGCTCCTTTCATTCAGTCAGTAGCTTCAAACATTTCTGGTATATGAAAAACATGTTTTTCAATGGCAAAAATCAATGAATATTGTAAATGCACAAACAGTAATATCTCCACATTGCAAGGTGCAATTCTGAAATTTTTTGCTTTTTCCTGCTAATCCTAGCATGATAAAGAAGATTCAAAGAGAGTGAGATGCCAGCTCCTTTCATTCAGTCAGTAGCTTCAAACATTTCTGGTATATGAAAAACATGTTTTTCAATGGCAAAAATCAATGAATATTGTAAATGCACAAACAGTAATATCTCCACATTGCACGGTGCAATTCTGAAATTTTTAGCTTTTTCCTGTTAATCCTAGCATGATAAAGAAGATTCAAAGAGAGTGAGATGCCAGCTCCTTTCATTCAGTCAGTAGCTTCAAACATTTCTAGTATATGAAAAACATGTTTTTCAATGGCAAAAATCAATGAATATTGTAAATGCACAAACAGTAATATCTCCACATTGCAAGGTGCAATTCTGAAATTTTTTGCTTTTTCCTGCTAATCCTAGCATGATAAAGAAGATTCAAAGAGAGTGAGATGCCAGCTCCTTTCATTCAGTCAGTAGCTTCAAACATTTCTGGTATATGAAAAACATGTTTTTCAATGGCAAAAATCAATGAATATTGTAAATGCACAAACAGTAATATCTCCACATTGCACGGTGCAATTCTGAAATTTTTTGCTTTTTCCTGTTAATCCTAGCATGATAAAGAAGATTCAAAGAGAGTGAGATGCCAGCTCCTTTCATTCAGTCAGTAGCTTCAAACATTTCTGGTATATGAAAAACATGTTTTTCAATGGCAAAAATCAATGAATATTGTAAATGCACAAACAGTAATATCTCCACATTGCAAGGTGCAATTCTGAAATTTTTTGCTTTTTCCTGCTAATCCTAGCATGATAAAGAAGATTCAAAGAGAGTGAGATGCCAGCTCCTTTCATTCAGTCAGTAGCTTCAAACATTTCTGGTATATGAAAAACATGTTTTTCAATGGCAAAAATCAATGAATATTGTAAATGCACAAACAGTAATATCTCCACATTGCACGGTGCAATTCTGAAATTTTTAGCTTTTTCCTGTTAATCCTAGCATGATAAAGAAGATTCAAAGAGAGTGAGATGCCAGCTCCTTTCATTCAGTCAGTAGCTTCAAACATTTCTGGTATATGAAAAACATGTTTTTCAATGGCAAAAATCAATGAATATTGTAAATGCACAAACAGTAATATCTCCACATTGCAAGGTGCAATTCTGAAATTTTTTGCTTTTTCCTGTTAATCCTAGCATGATAAAGAAGATTCAAAGAGAGTGAGATGCCAGCTCCTTTCATTCAGTCAGTAGCTTCAAACATTTCTGGTATATGAAAAACATGTTTTTCAATGGCAAAAATCAATGAATATTGTAAATGCACAAACAGTAATATCTCCACATTGCAAGGTGCAATTCTGAAATTTTTTGCTTTTTCCTGCTAATCCTAGCATGATAAAGAAGATTCAAAGAGAGTGAGATGCCAGCTCCTTTCATTCAGTCAGTAGCTTCAAACATTTCTGGTATATGAAAAACATGTTTTTCAATGGCAAAAATCAATGAATATTGTAAATGCACAAACAGTAATATCTCCACATTGCACGGTGCAATTCTGAAATTTTTAGCTTTTTCCTGTTAATCCTAGCATGATAAAGAAGATTCAAAGAGAGTGAGATGCCAGCTCCTTTCATTCAGTCAGTAGCTTCAAACATTTCTGGTATATGAAAAACATGTTTTTCAATGGCAAAAATCAATGAATATTGTAAATGCACAAACAGTAATATCTCCACATTGCAAGGTGCAATTCTGAAATTTTTTGCTTTTTCCTGCTAATCCTAGCATGATAAAGAAGATTCAAAGAGAGTGAGATGCCAGCTCCTTTCATTCAGTCAGTAGCTTCAAACATTTCTGGTATATGAAAAACATGTTTTTCAATGGCAAAAATCAATGAATATTGTAAATGCACAAACAGTAATATCTCCACATTGCACGGTGCAATTCTGAAATTTTTAGCTTTTTCCTGTTAATCCTAGCATGATAAAGAAGATTCAAAGAGAGTGAGATGCCAGCTCCTTTCATTCAGTCAGTAGCTTCAAACATTTCTGGTATATGAAAAACATGTTTTTCAATGGCAAAAATCAATGAATATTGTAAATGCACAAACAGTAATATCTCCACATTGCAAGGTGCAATTCTGAAATTTTTTGCTTTTTCCTGCTAATCCTAGCATGATAAAGAAGATTCAAAGAGAGTGAGATGCCAGCTCCTTTCATTCAGTCAGTAGCTTCAAACATTTCTGGTATATGAAAAACATGTTTTTCAATGGCAAAAATCAATGAATATTGTAAATGCACAAACAGTAATATCTCCACATTGCACGGTGCAATTCTGAAATTTTTAGCTTTTTCCTGTTAATCCTAGCATGATAAAGAAGATTCAAAGAGAGTGAGATGCCAGCTCCTTTCATTCAGTCAGTAGCTTCAAACATTTCTGGTATATGAAAAACATGTTTTTCAATGGCAAAAATCAATGAATATTGTAAATGCACAAACAGTAATATCTCCACATTGCAAGGTGCAATTCTGAAATTTTTTGCTTTTTCCTGTTAATCCTAGCATGATAAAGAAGATTCAAAGAGAGTGAGATGCCAGCTCCTTTCATTCAGTCAGTAGCTTCAAACATTTCTGGTATATGAAAAACATGTTTTTCAATGGCAAAAATCAATGAATATTGTAAATGCACAAACAGTAATATCTCCACATTGCAAGGTGCAATTCTGAAATTTTTTGCTTTTTCCTGCTAATCCTAGCATGATAAAGAAGATTCAAAGAGAGTGAGATGCCAGCTCCTTTCATTCAGTCAGTAGCTTCAAACATTTCTGGTATATGAAAAACATGTTTTTCAATGGCAAAAATCAATGAATATTGTAAATGCACAAACAGTAATATCTCCACATTGCACGGTGCAATTCTGAAATTTTTAGCTTTTTCCTGTTAATCCTAGCATGATAAAGAAGATTCAAAGAGAGTGAGATGCCAGCTCCTTTCATTCAGTCAGTAGCTTCAAACATTTCTGGTATATGAAAAACATGTTTTTCAATGGCAAAAATCAATGAATATTGTAAATGCACAAACAGTAATATCTCCACATTGCAAGGTGCAATTCTGAAATTTTTTGCTTTTTCCTGCTAATCCTAGCATGATAAAGAAGATTCAAAGAGAGTGAGATGCCAGCTCCTTTCATTCAGTCAGTAGCTTCAAACATTTCTGGTATATGAAAAACATGTTTTTCAATGGCAAAAATCAATGAATATTGTAAATGCACAAACAGTAATATCTCCACATTGCACGGTGCAATTCTGAAATTTTTAGCTTTTTCCTGTTAATCCTAGCATGATAAAGAAGATTCAAAGAGAGTGAGATGCCAGCTCCTTTCATTCAGTCAGTAGCTTCAAACATTTCTGGTATATGAAAAACATGTTTTTCAATGGCAAAAATCAATGAATATTGTAAATGCACAAACAGTAATATCTCCACATTGCAAGGTGCAATTCTGAAATTTTTTGCTTTTTCCTGCTAATCCTAGCATGATAAAGAAGATTCAAAGAGAGTGAGATGCCAGCTCCTTTCATTCAGTCAGTAGCTTCAAACATTTCTGGTATATGAAAAACATGTTATTCAATGGCAAAAATCAATGAATATTGTAAATGCACAAACAGTAATATCTCCACATTGCACGGTGCAATTCTGAAATTTTTAGCTTTTTCCTATTAATCCTAGCATGATAAAGAAGATTCAAAGAGAGTGAGATGCCAGCTCCTATCATTCAGTCAGTAGCTTCAAACATTTCTGGTATATGAAAAACGTTTTTCAATGGCAAAAATCAATGAATATTGTAAATGCACAAACAGTAATATCTCCACATTGCAAGGTGCAATTCTGAAATTTTTTGCTTTTTCCTGCTAATCCTAGCATGATAAAGAAGATTCAAAGAGAGTGAGATGCCAGCTCCTTTCATTCAGTCAGTAGCTTCAAACATTTCTGGTATATGAAAAACATGTTTTTCAATGGCAAAAATCAATGAATATTGTAAATGCACAAACAGTAATATCTCCACATTGCACAGTGCAATTCTGAAATTTTTAGCTTTTTCCTGTTAATCCTAGCATGATAAAGAAGATTCAAAGAGAGTGAGATGCCAGCTCCTTTCATTCAGTCAGTAGCTTCAAACATTTCTGGTATATGAAAAACATGTTTTTCAATGGCAAAAATCAATGAATATTGCAAATGCACAAACAGTAATATCTCCACATTGCACGGTGCAATTCTGAAATTTTTAGCTTTGTCCTGTTAATCCTAGCATGATAAAGAAGATTCAAAGAGAGTGAGATGCCAGCTCCTTTCATTCAGTCATTAGCTTCAAACATTTCTGGTATATGAAAAACATGTTTTTCAATGGCAAAAATCAATGAATATTGTAAATGCACAAACAGTAATATCTCCACATTGCACGGTGCAATTCTGAAATTTTTAGCTTTTTCCTGTTAATCCTATCATGATAAAGAAGATTCAAAGAGAGTGAGATGCCAACTCCTTTCATTCAGTCAGTAGCTTCAAACATTTCTGGTATATGAAAAACATGTTTTTCAATGGCAAAAATCAATGAATATTGTAAATGCACAAACAGTAATATCTCCACATTGCACGGTGCAATTCTGAAATTTTTAGCTTTTTCCTGTTAATACTAGCATGATAAAGAAGATTCAAAGAGAGTGAGATGCCAGCTCCTTTCATTCAGTCATTAGCTTCAAACATTTCTGGTATATGAAAAACATGTTTTTCAATGGCAAAAATCAATGAATATTGTAAATGCACAAACAGTAATATCTCCACATTGCACGGTGCAATTCTGAAATTTTTAGCTTTTTCCTGTTAATCCTAGCATGATAAAGAAGATTCAAAGAGAGTGAGATGCCAGCTCCTTTCATTCAGTCAGTAGCTTCAAACATTTCTGGTATATGAAAAACATGTTTTTCAATGGCAAAAATCAATGAATATTGTAAATGCACAAACAGTAATATCTCCACATTGCAAGGTGCAATTCTGAAATTTTTTGCTTTTTCCTGTTAATCCTAGCATGATAAAGAAGATTCAAAGAGAGTGAGATGCCAGCTCCTTTCATTCAGTCAGTAGCTTCAAACATTTCTGGTATATGAAAAACATGTTTTTCAATGGCAAAAATCAATGAATATTGTAAATGCACAAACAGTAATATCTCCACATTGCAAGGTGCAATTCTGAAATTTTTTGCTTTTTCCTGCTAATCCTAGCATGATAAAGAAGATTCAAAGAGAGTGAGATGCCAGCTCCTTTCATTCAGTCAGTAGCTTCAAACATTTCTGGTATATGAAAAACATGTTTTTCAATGGCAAAAATCAATGAATATTGTAAATGCACAAACAGTAATATCTCCACATTGCACGGTGCAATTCTGAAATTTTTAGCTTTTTCCTGTTAATCCTAGCATGATAAAGAAGATTCAAAGAGAGTGAGATGCCAGCTCCTTTCATTCAGTCAGTAGCTTCAAACATTTCTGGTATATGAAAAACATGTTTTTCAACGGCAAAAATCAATGAATATTGTAAATGCACAAACAGTAATATCTCCACATTGCAAGGTGCAATTCTGAAATTTTTTGCTTTTTCCTGCTAATCCTAGTATGATAAAGAAGATTCAAAGAGAGTGAGATGCCAGCTCCTTTCATTCAGTCAGTAGCTTCAAACATTTCTGGTATATGAAAAACATGTTTTTCAATGGCAAAAATCAATGAATATTGTAAATGCACAAACAGTAATATCTCCACATTGCACGGTGCAATTCTGAAATTTTTAGCTTTTTCCTGTTAATCCTAGCATGATAAAGAAGATTCAAAGAGAGTGAGATGCCAGCTCCTTTCATTCAGTCAGTAGCTTCAAACATTTCTGGTATATGAAAAACATGTTTTTCAATGGCAAAAATCAATGAATATTGTAAATGCACAAACAGTAATATCTCCACATTGCAAGGTGCAATTCTGAAATTTTTTGCTTTTTCCTGTTAATCCTAGCATGATAAAGAAGATTCAAAGAGAGTGAGATGCCAGCTCCTTTCATTCAGTCAGTAGCTTCAAACATTTCTGGTATATGAAAAACATGTTTTTCAATGGCAAAAATCAATGAATATTGTAAATGCACAAACAGTAATATCTCCACATTGCACGGTGCAATTCTGAAATTTTTAGCTTTTTCCTGTTAATCCTAGCATGATAAAGAAGATTCAAAGAGAGTGAGATGCCAGCTCCTTTCATTCAGTCAGTAGCTTCAAACATTTCTGGTATATGAAAAACATGTTTTTCAATGGCAAAAATCAATGAATATTGTAAATGCACAAACAGTAATATCTCCACATTGCACGGTGCAATTCTGAAATTTTTTGCTTTTTCCTGTTAATCCTAGCATGATAAAGAAGATTCAAAGAGAGTGAGATGCCAGCTCCTTTCATTCAGTCAGTAGCTTCAAACATTTCTGGTATATGAAAAACATGTTTTTCAATGGCAAAAATCAATGAATATTGTAAATGCACAAACAGTAATATCTCCACATTGCAAGGTGCAATTCTGAAATTTTTTGCTTTTTCCTGCTAATCCTAGCATGATAAAGAAGATTCAAAGAGAGTGAGATGCCAGCTCCTTTCATTCAGTCAGTAGCTTCAAACATTTCTGGTATATGAAAAACATGTTTTTCAATGGCAAAAATCAATGAATATTGTAAATGCACAAACAGTAATATCTCCACATTGCACGGTGCAATTCTGAAATTTTTAGCTTTTTCCTGTTAATCCTAGCATGATAAAGAAGATTCAAAGAGAGTGAGATGCCAGCTCCTTTCATTCAGTCAGTAGCTTCAAACATTTCTGGTATATGAAAAACATGTTTTTCAATGGCAAAAATCAATGAATATTGTAAATGCACAAACAGTAATATCTCCACATTGCAAGGTGCAATTCTGAAATTTTTTGCTTTTTCCTGTTAATCCTAGCATGATAAAGAAGATTCAAAGAGAGTGAGATGCCAGCTCCTTTCATTCAGTCAGTAGCTTCAAACATTTCTGGTATATGAAAAACATGTTTTTCAATGGCAAAAATCAATGAATATTGTAAATGCACAAACAGTAATATCTCCACATTGCAAGGTGCAATTCTGAAATTTTTTGCTTTTTCCTGCTAATCCTAGCATGATAAAGAAGATTCAAAGAGAGTGAGATGCCAGCTCCTTTCATTCAGTCAGTAGCTTCAAACATTTCTGGTATATGAAAAACATGTTTTTCAATGGCAAAAATCAATGAATATTGTAAATGCACAAACAGTAATATCTCCACATTGCACGGTGCAATTCTGAAATTTTTAGCTTTTTCCTGTTAATCCTAGCATGATAAAGAAGATTCAAAGAGAGTGAGATGCCAGCTCCTTTCATTCAGTCAGTAGCTTCAAACATTTCTGGTATATGAAAAACATGTTTTTCAATGGCAAAAATCAATGAATATTGTAAATGCACAAACAGTAATATCTCCACATTGCAAGGTGCAATTCTGAAATTTTTTGCTTTTTCCTGCTAATCCTAGCATGATAAAGAAGATTCAAAGAGAGTGAGATGCCAGCTCCTTTCATTCAGTCAGTAGCTTCAAACATTTCTGGTATATGAAAAACATGTTTTTCAATGGCAAAAATCAATGAATATTGTAAATGCACAAACAGTAATATCTCCACATTGCAAGGTGCAATTCTGAAATTTTTTGCTTTTTCCTGCTAATCCTAGCATGATAAAGAAGATTCAAAGAGAGTGAGATGCCAGCTCCTTTCATTCAGTCAGTAGCTTCAAACATTTCTGGTATATGAAAAACATGTTATTCAATGGCAAAAATCAATGAATATTGTAAATGCACAAACAGTAATATCTCCACATTGCAAGGTGCAATTCTGAAATTTTTTGCTTTTTCCTGCTAATCCTAGCATGATAAAGAAGATTCAAAGAGAGTGAGATGCCAGCTCCTTTCATTCAGTCAGTAGCTTCAAACATTTCTGGTATATGAAAAACATGTTTTTCAATGGCAAAAATCAATGAATATTGTAAATGCACAAACAGTAATATCTCCACATTGCACGGTGCAATTCTGAAATTTTTAGCTTTTTCCTGTTAATCCTAGCATGATAAAGAAGATTCAAAGAGAGTGAGATGCCAGCTCCTTTCATTCAGTCAGTAGCTTCAAACATTTCTGGTATATGAAAAACATGTTTTTCAATGGCAAAAATCAATGAATATTGTAAATGCACAAACAGTAATATCTCCACATTGCAAGGTGCAATTCTGAAATTTTTTGCTTTTTCCTGTTAATCCTAGCATGATAAAGAAGATTCAAAGAGAGTGAGATGCCAGCTCCTTTCATTCAGTCAGTAGCTTCAAACATTTCTGGTATATGAAAAACATGTTTTTCAATGGCAAAAATCAATGAATATTGTAAATGCACAAACAGTAATATCTCCACATTGCAAGGTGCAATTCTGAAATTTTTTGCTTTTTCCTGCTAATCCTAGCATGATAAAGAAGATTCAAAGAGAGTGAGATGCCAGCTCCTTTCATTCAGTCAGTAGCTTCAAACATTTCTGGTATATGAAAAACATGTTTTTCAATGGCAAAAATCAATGAATATTGTAAATGCACAAACAGTAATATCTCCACATTGCACGGTGCAATTCTGAAATTTTTAGCTTTTTCCTGTTAATCCTAGCATGATAAAGAAGATTCAAAGAGAGTGAGATGCCAGCTCCTTTCATTCAGTCAGTAGCTTCAAACATTTCTGGTATATGAAAAACATGTTTTTCAATGGCAAAAATCAATGAATATTGTAAATGCACAAACAGTAATATCTCCACATTGCAAGGTGCAATTCTGAAATTTTTTGCTTTTTCCTGCTAATCCTAGCATGATAAAGAAGATTCAAAGAGAGTGAGATGCCAGCTCCTTTCATTCAGTCAGTAGCTTCAAACATTTCTGGTATATGAAAAACATGTTTTTCAATGGCAAAAATCAATGAATATTGTAAATGCACAAACAGTAATATCTCCACATTGCACGGTGCAATTCTGAAATTTTTAGCTTTTTCCTGTTAATCCTAGCATGATAAAGAAGATTCAAAGAGAGTGAGATGCCAGCTCCTTTCATTCAGTCAGTAGCTTCAAACATTTCTGGTATATGAAAAACATGTTTTTCAATGGCAAAAATCAATGAATATTGTAAATGCACAAACAGTAATATCTCCACATTGCAAGGTGCAATTCTGAAATTTTTTGCTTTTTCCTGCTAATCCTAGCATGATAAAGAAGATTCAAAGAGAGTGAGATGCCAGCTCCTTTCATTCAGTCAGTAGCTTCAAACATTTCTGGTATATGAAAAACATGTTATTCAATGGCAAAAATCAATGAATATTGTAAATGCACAAACAGTAATATCTCCACATTGCACGGTGCAATTCTGAAATTTTTAGCTTTTTCCTATTAATCCTAGCATGATAAAGAAGATTCAAAGAGAGTGAGATGCCAGCTCCTTTCATTCAGTCAGTAGCTTCAAACATTTCTGGTATATGAAAAACGTTTTTCAATGGCAAAAATCAATGAATATTGTAAATGCACAAACAGTAATATCTCCACATTGCAAGGTGCAATTCTGAAATTTTTTGCTTTTTCCTGCTAATCCTAGCATGATAAAGAAGATTCAAAGAGAGTGAGATGCCAGCTCCTTTCATTCAGTCAGTAGCTTCAAACATTTCTGGTATATGAAAAACATGTTTTTCAATGGCAAAAATCAATGAATATTGTAAATGCACAAACAGTAATATCTCCACATTGCACGGTGCAATTCTGAAATTTTTAGCTTTTTCCTGTTAATCCTAGCATGATAAAGAAGATTCAAAGAGAGTGAGATGCCAGCTCCTTTCATTCAGTCAGTAGCTTCAAACATTTCTGGTATATGAAAAACATGTTTTTCAATGGCAAAAATCAATGAATATTGCAAATGCACAAACAGTAATATCTCCACATTGCACGGTGCAATTCTGAAATTTTTAGCTTTGTCCTGTTAATCCTAGCATGATAAAGAAGATTCAAAGAGAGTGAGATGCCAGCTCCTTTCATTCAGTCATTAGCTTCAAACATTTCTGGTATATGAAAAACATGTTTTTCAATGGCAAAAATCAATGAATATTGTAAATGCACAAACAGTAATATCTCCACATTGCACGGTGCAATTCTGAAATTTTTAGCTTTTTCCTGTTAATCCTAGCATGATAAAGAAGATTCAAAGAGAGTGAGATGCCAGCTCCTTTCATTCAGTCAGTAGCTTCAAACATTTCTGGTATATGAAAAACATGTTTTTCAATGGCAAAAATCAATGAATATTGTAAATGCACAAACAGTAATATCTCCACATTGCACGGTGCAATTCTGAAATTTTTAGCTTTTTCCTGTTAATCCTAGCATGATAAAGAAGATTCAAAGAGAGTGAGATGCCAGCTCCTTTCATTCAGTCATTAGCTTCAAACATTTCTGGTATATGAAAAACATGTTTTTCAATGGCAAAAATCAATGAATATTGTAAATGCACAAACAGTAATATCTCCACATTGCACGGTGCAATTCTGAAATTTTTAGCTTTTTCCTGTTAATCCTAGCATGATAAAGAAGATTCAAAGAGAGTGAGATGCCAGCTCCTTTCATTCAGTCAGTAGCTTCAAACATTTCTCGTATATGAAAAACATGTTTTTCAATGGCAAAAATCAATGAATATTGTAAATGCACAAACAGTAATATCTCCACATTGCAAGGTGCAATTCTGAAATTTTTTGCTTTTTCCTGTTAATCCTAGCATGATAAAGAAGATTCAAAGAGAGTGAGATGCCAGCTCCTTTCATTCAGTCAGTAGCTTCAAACATTTCTGGTATATGAAAAACATGTTTTTCAATGGCAAAAATCAATGAATATTGTAAATGCACAAACAGTAATATCTCCACATTGCAAGGTGCAATTCTGAAATTTTTTGCTTTTTCCTGCTAATCCTAGCATGATAAAGAAGATTCAAAGAGAGTGAGATGCCAGCTCCTTTCATTCAGTCAGTAGCTTCAAACATTTCTGGTATATGAAAAACATGTTTTTCAATGGCAAAAATCAATGAATATTGTAAATGCACAAACAGTAATATCTCCACATTGCACGGTGCAATTCTGAAATTTTTAGCTTTTTCCTGTTAATCCTAGCATGATAAAGAAGATTCAAAGAGAGTGAGATGCCAGCTCCTTTCATTCAGTCAGTAGCTTCAAACATTTCTGGTATATGAAAAACATGTTTTTCAACGGCAAAAATCAATGAATATTGTAAATGCACAAACAGTAATATCTCCACATTGCAAGGTGCAATTCTGAAATTTTTTGCTTTTTCCTGCTAATCCTAGTATGATAAAGAAGATTCAAAGAGAGTGAGATGCCAGCTCCTTTCATTCAGTCAGTAGCTTCAAACATTTCTGGTATATGAAAAACATGTTTTTCAATGGCAAAAATCAATGAATATTGTAAATGCACAAACAGTAATATCTCCACATTGCACGGTGCAATTCTGAAATTTTTAGCTTTTTCCTGTTAATCCTAGCATGATAAAGAAGATTCAAAGAGAGTGAGATGCCAGCTCCTTTCATTCAGTCAGTAGCTTCAAACATTTCTGGTATATGAAAAACATGTTTTTCAATGGCAAAAATCAATGAATATTGTAAATGCACAAACAGTAATATCTCCACATTGCAAGGTGCAATTCTGAAATTTTTTGCTTTTTCCTGTTAATCCTAGCATGATAAAGAAGATTCAAAGAGAGTGAGATGCCAGCTCCTTTCATTCAGTCAGTAGCTTCAAACATTTCTGGTATATGAAAAACATGTTTTTCAATGGCAAAAATCAATGAATATTGTAAATGCACAAACAGTAATATCTCCACATTGCACGGTGCAATTCTGAAATTTTTAGCTTTTTCCTGTTAATCCTAGCATGATAAAGAAGATTCAAAGAGAGTGAGATGCCAGCTCCTTTCATTCAGTCAGTAGCTTCAAACATTTCTGGTATATGAAAAACATGTTTTTCAATGGCAAAAATCAATGAATATTGTAAATGCACAAACAGTAATATCTCCACATTGCACGGTGCAATTCTGAAATTTTTTGCTTTTTCCTGTTAATCCTAGCATGATAAAGAAGATTCAAAGAGAGTGAGATGCCAGCTCCTTTCATTCAGTCAGTAGCTTCAAACATTTCTGGTATATGAAAAACATGTTTTTCAATGGCAAAAATCAATGAATATTGTAAATGCACAAACAGTAATATCTCCACATTGCAAGGTGCAATTCTGAAATTTTTTGCTTTTTCCTGCTAATCCTAGCATGATAAAGAAGATTCAAAGAGAGTGAGATGCCAGCTCCTTTCATTCAGTCAGTAGCTTCAAACATTTCTGGTATATGAAAAACATGTTTTTCAATGGCAAAAATCAATGAATATTGTAAATGCACAAACAGTAATATCTCCACATTGCACGGTGCAATTCTGAAATTTTTAGCTTTTTCCTGTTAATCCTAGCATGATAAAGAAGATTCAAAGAGAGTGAGATGCCAGCTCCTTTCATTCAGTCAGTAGCTTCAAACATTTCTGGTATATGAAAAACATGTTTTTCAATGGCAAAAATCAATGAATATTGTAAATGCACAAACAGTAATATCTCCACATTGCAAGGTGCAATTCTGAAATTTTTTGCTTTTTCCTGTTAATCCTAGCATGATAAAGAAGATTCAAAGAGAGTGAGATGCCAGCTCCTTTCATTCAGTCAGTAGCTTCAAACATTTCTGGTATATGAAAAACATGTTTTTCAATGGCAAAAATCAATGAATATTGTAAATGCACAAACAGTAATATCTCCACATTGCAAGGTGCAATTCTGAAATTTTTTGCTTTTTCCTGCTAATCCTAGCATGATAAAGAAGATTCAAAGAGAGTGAGATGCCAGCTCCTTTCATTCAGTCAGTAGCTTCAAACATTTCTGGTATATGAAAAACATGTTTTTCAATGGCAAAAATCAATGAATATTGTAAATGCACAAACAGTAATATCTCCACATTGCACGGTGCAATTCTGAAATTTTTAGCTTTTTCCTGTTAATCCTAGCATGATAAAGAAGATTCAAAGAGAGTGAGATGCCAGCTCCTTTCATTCAGTCAGTAGCTTCAAACATTTCTGGTATATGAAAAACATGTTTTTCAATGGCAAAAATCAATGAATATTGTAAATGCACAAACAGTAATATCTCCACATTGCAAGGTGCAATTCTGAAATTTTTTGCTTTTTCCTGCTAATCCTAGCATGATAAAGAAGATTCAAAGAGAGTGAGATGCCAGCTCCTTTCATTCAGTCAGTAGCTTCAAACATTTCTGGTATATGAAAAACATGTTTTTCAATGGCAAAAATCAATGAATATTGTAAATGCACAAACAGTAATATCTCCACATTGCACGGTGCAATTCTGAAATTTTTAGCTTTTTCCTGTTAATCCTAGCATGATAAAGAAGATTCAAAGAGAGTGAGATGCCAGCTCCTTTCATTCAGTCAGTAGCTTCAAACATTTCTGGTATATGAAAAACATGTTTTTCAATGGCAAAAATCAATGAATATTGTAAATGCACAAACAGTAATATCTCCACATTGCAAGGTGCAATTCTGAAATTTTTTGCTTTTTCCTGCTAATCCTAGCATGATAAAGAAGATTCAAAGAGAGTGAGATGCCAGCTCCTTTCATTCAGTCAGTAGCTTCAAACATTTCTGGTATATGAAAAACATGTTATTCAATGGCAAAAATCAATGAATATTGTAAATGCACAAACAGTAATATCTCCACATTGCACGGTGCAATTCTGAAATTTTTAGCTTTTTCCTATTAATCCTAGCATGATAAAGAAGATTCAAAGAGAGTGAGATGCCAGCTCCTTTCATTCAGTCAGTAGCTTCAAACATTTCTGGTATATGAAAAACGTTTTTCAATGGCAAAAATCAATGAATATTGTAAATGCACAAACAGTAATATCTCCACATTGCAAGGTGCAATTCTGAAATTTTTTGCTTTTTCCTGCTAATCCTAGCATGATAAAGAAGATTCAAAGAGAGTGAGATGCCAGCTCCTTTCATTCAGTCAGTAGCTTCAAACATTTCTGGTATATGAAAAACATGTTTTTCAATGGCAAAAATCAATGAATATTGTAAATGCACAAACAGTAATATCTCCACATTGCACGGTGCAATTCTGAAATTTTTAGCTTTTTCCTGTTAATCCTAGCATGATAAAGAAGATTCAAAGAGAGTGAGATGCCAGCTCCTTTCATTCAGTCAGTAGCTTCAAACATTTCTGGTATATGAAAAACATGTTTTTCAATGGCAAAAATCAATGAATATTGCAAATGCACAAACAGTAATATCTCCACATTGCACGGTGCAATTCTGAAATTTTTAGCTTTGTCCTGTTAATCCTAGCATGATAAAGAAGATTCAAAGAGAGTGAGATGCCAGCTCCTTTCATTCAGTCATTAGCTTCAAACATTTCTGGTATATGAAAAACATGTTTTTCAATGGCAAAAATCAATGAATATTGTAAATGCACAAACAGTAATATCTCCACATTGCACGGTGCAATTCTGAAATTTTTAGCTTTTTCCTGTTAATCCTAGCATGATAAAGAAGATTCAAAGAGAGTGAGATGCCAGCTCCTTTCATTCAGTCAGTAGCTTCAAACATTTCTGGTATATGAAAAACATGTTTTTCAATGGCAAAAATCAATGAATATTGTAAATGCACAAACAGTAATATCTCCACATTGCACGGTGCAATTCTGAAATTTTTAGCTTTTTCCTGTTAATCCTAGCATGATAAAGAAGATTCAAAGAGAGTGAGATGCCAGCTCCTTTCATTCAGTCATTAGCTTCAAACATTTCTGGTATATGAAAAACATGTTTTTCAATGGCAAAAATCAATGAATATTGTAAATGCACAAACAGTAATATCTCCACATTGCACGGTGCAATTCTGAAATTTTTAGCTTTTTCCTGTTAATCCTAGCATGATAAAGAAGATTCAAAGAGAGTGAGATGCCAGCTCCTTTCATTCAGTCAGTAGCTTCAAACATTTCTGGTATATGAAAAACATGTTTTTCAATGGCAAAAATCAATGAATATTGTAAATGCACAAACAGTAATATCTCCACATTGCAAGGTGCAATTCTGAAATTTTTTGTTTTTTCCTGTTAATCCTAGCATGATAAAGAAGATTCAAAGAGAGTGAGATGCCAGCTCCTTTCATTCAGTCAGTAGCTTCAAACATTTCTGGTATATGAAAAACATGTTTTTCAATGGCAAAAATCAATGAATATTGTAAATGCACAAACAGTAATATCTCCACATTGCAAGGTGCAATTCTGAAATTTTTTGCTTTTTCCTGCTAATCCTAGCATGATAAAGAAGATTCAAAGAGAGTGAGATGCCAGCTCCTTTCATTCAGTCAGTAGCTTCAAACATTTCTGGTATATGAAAAACATGTTTTTCAATGGCAAAAATCAATGAATATTGTAAATGCACAAACAGTAATATCTCCACATTGCACGGTGCAATTCTGAAATTTTTAGCTTTTTCCTGTTAATCCTAGCATGATAAAGAAGATTCAAAGAGAGTGAGATGCCAGCTCCTTTCATTCAGTCAGTAGCTTCAAACATTTCTGGTATATGAAAAACATGTTTTTCAACGGCAAAAATCAATGAATATTGTAAATGCACAAACAGTAATATCTCCACATTGCAAGGTGCAATTCTGAAATTTTTTGCTTTTTCCTGCTAATCCTAGTATGATAAAGAAGATTCAAAGAGAGTGAGATGCCAGCTCCTTTCATTCAGTCAGTAGCTTCAAACATTTCTGGTATATGAAAAACATGTTTTTCAATGGCAAAAATCAATGAATATTGTAAATGCACAAACAGTAATATCTCCACATTGCACGGTGCAATTCTGAAATTTTTAGCTTTTTCCTGTTAATCCTAGCATGATAAAGAAGATTCAAAGAGAGTGAGATGCCAGCTCCTTTCATTCAGTCAGTAGCTTCAAACATTTCTGGTATATGAAAAACATGTTTTTCAATGGCAAAAATCAATGAATATTGTAAATGCACAAACAGTAATATCTCCACATTGCAAGGTGCAATTCTGAAATTTTTTGCTTTTTCCTGTTAATCCTAGCATGATAAAGAAGATTCAAAGAGAGTGAGATGCCAGCTCCTTTCATTCAGTCAGTAGCTTCAAACATTTCTGGTATATGAAAAACATGTTTTTCAATGGCAAAAATCAATGAATATTGTAAATGCACAAACAGTAATATCTCCACATTGCACGGTGCAATTCTGAAATTTTTAGCTTTTTCCTGTTAATCCTAGCATGATAAAGAAGATTCAAAGAGAGTGAGATGCCAGCTCCTTTCATTCAGTCATTAGCTTCAAACATTTCTGGTATATGAAAAACATGTTTTTCAATGGCAAAAATCAATGAATATTGTAAATGCACAAACAGTAATATCTCCACATTGCACGGTGCAATTCTGAAATTTTTAGCTTTTTCCTGTTAATCCTAGCATGATAAAGAAGATTCAAAGAGAGTGAGATGCCAGCTCCTTTCATTCAGTCAGTAGCTTCAAACATTTCTGGTATATGAAAAACATGTTTTTCAATGGCAAAAATCAATGAATATTGTAAATGCACAAACAGTAATATCTCCACATTGCAAGGTGCAATTCTGAAATTTTTTGCTTTTTCCTGTTAATCCTAGCATGATAAAGAAGATTCAAAGAGAGTGAGATGCCAGCTCCTTTCATTCAGTCAGTAGCTTCAAACATTTCTGGTATATGAAAAACATGTTTTTCAATGGCAAAAATCAATGAATATTGTAAATGCACAAACAGTAATATCTCCACATTGCAAGGTGCAATTCTGAAATTTTTTGCTTTTTCCTGCTAATTCTAGCATGATAAAGAAGATTCAAAGAGAGTGAGATGCCAGCTCCTTTCATTCAGTCAGTAGCTTCAAACATTTCTGGTATATGAAAAACATGTTTTTCAATGGCAAAAATCAATGAATATTGTAAATGCACAAACAGTAATATCTCCACATTGCACGGTGCAATTCTGAAATTTTTAGCTTTTTCCTGTTAATCCTAGCATGATAAAGAAGATTCAAAGAGAGTGAGATGCCAGCTCCTTTCATTCAGTCAGTAGCTTCAAACATTTCTGGTATATGAAAAACATGTTTTTCAATGGCAAAAATCAATGAATATTGTAAATGCACAAACAGTAATATCTCCACATTGCAAGGTGCAATTCTGAAATTTTTTGCTTTTTCCTGCTAATCCTAGTATGATAAAGAAGATTCAAAGAGAGTGAGATGCCAGCTCCTTTCATTCAGTCAGTAGCTTCAAACATTTCTGGTATATGAAAAACATGTTTTTCAATGGCAAAAATCAATGAATATTGTAAATGCACAAACAGTAATATCTCCACATTGCACGGTGCAATTCTGAAATTTTTAGCTTTTTCCTGTTAATCCTAGCATGATAAAGAAGATTCAAAGAGAGTGAGATGCCAGCTCCTTTCATTCAGTCAGTAGCTTCAAACATTTCTGGTATATGAAAAACATGTTTTTCAATGGCAAAAATCAATGAATATTGTAAATGCACAAACAGTAATATCTCCACATTGCAAGGTGCAATTCTGAAATTTTTTGCTTTTTCCTGTTAATCCTAGCATGATAAAGAAGATTCAAAGAGAGTGAGATGCCAGCTCCTTTCATTCAGTCAGTAGCTTCAAACATTTCTGGTATATGAAAAACATGTTTTTCAATGGCAAAAATCAATGAATATTGTAAATGCACAAACAGTAATATCTCCACATTGCAAGGTGCAATTCTGAAATTTTTTGCTTTTTCCTGCTAATCCTAGCATGATAAAGAAGATTCAAAGAGAGTGAGATGCCAGCTCCTTTCATTCAGTCAGTAGCTTCAAACATTTCTGGTATATGAAAAACATGTTTTTCAATGGCAAAAATCAATGAATATTGTAAATGCACAAACAGTAATATCTCCACATTGCACGGTGCAATTCTGAAATTTTTAGCTTTTTCCTGTTAATCCTAGCATGATAAAGAAGATTCAAAGAGAGTGAGATGCCAGCTCCTTTCATTCAGTCAGTAGCTTCAAACATTTCTGGTATATGAAAAACATGTTTTTCAATGGCAAAAATCAATGAATATTGTAAATGCACAAACAGTAATATCTCCACATTGCAAGGTGCAATTCTGAAATTTTTTGCTTTTTCCTGCTAATCCTAGCATGATAAAGAAGATTCAAAGAGAGTGAGATGCCAGCTCCTTTCATTCAGTCAGTAGCTTCAAACATTTCTGGTATATGAAAAACATGTTTTTCAATGGCAAAAATCAATGAATATTGTAAATGCACAAACAGTAATATCTCCACATTGCACGGTGCAATTCTGAAATTTTTAGCTTTTTCCTGTTAATCCTAGCATGATAAAGAAGATTCAAAGAGAGTGAGATGCCAGCTCCTTTCATTCAGTCAGTAGCTTCAAACATTTCTGGTATATGAAAAACATGTTTTTCAATGGCAAAAATCAATGAATATTGTAAATGCACAAACAGTAATATCTCCACATTGCAAGGTGCAATTCTGAAATTTTTTGCTTTTTCCTGCTAATCCTAGTATGATAAAGAAGATTCAAAGAGAGTGAGATGCCAGCTCCTTTCATTCAGTCAGTAGCTTCAAACATTTCTGGTATATGAAAAACATGTTTTTCAATGGCAAAAATCAATGAATATTGTAAATGCACAAACAGTAATATCTCCACATTGCAAGGTGCAATTCTGAAATTTTTTGCTTTTTCCTGCTAATCCTAGCATGATAAAGAAGATTCAAAGAGAGTGAGATGCCAGCTCCTTTCATTCAGTCAGTAGCTTCAAACATTTCTGGTATATGAAAAACATGTTTTTCAATGGCAAAAATCAATGAATATTGTAAATGCACAAACAGTAATATCTCCACATTGCACGGTGCAATTCTGAAATTTTTAGCTTTTTCCTGTTAATCCTAGCATGATAAAGAAGATTCAAAGAGAGTGAGATGCCAGCTCCTTTCATTCAGTCAGTAGCTTCAAACATTTCTGGTATATGAAAAACATGTTTTTCAATGGCAAAAATCAATGAATATTGTAAATGCACAAACAGTAATATCTCCACATTGCAAGGTGCAATTCTGAAATTTTTTGCTTTTTCCTGCTAATCCTAGCATGATAAAGAAGATTCAAAGAGAGTGAGATGCCAGCTCCTTTCATTCAGTCAGTAGCTTCAAACATTTCTGGTATATGAAAAACATGTTTTTCAATGGCAAAAATCAATGAATATTGTAAATGCACAAACAGTAATATCTCCACATTGCACGGTGCAATTCTGAAATTTTTAGCTTTTTCCTGTTAATCCTAGCATGATAAAGAAGATTCAAAGAGAGTGAGATGCCAGCTCCTTTCATTCAGTCAGTAGCTTCAAACATTTCTGGTATATGAAAAACATGTTTTTCAATGGCAAAAATCAATGAATATTGTAAATGCACAAACAGTAATATCTCCACATTGCAAGGTGCAATTCTGAAATTTTTTGCTTTTTCCTGCTAATCCTAGTATGATAAAGAAGATTCAAAGAGAGTGAGATGCCAGCTCCTTTCATTCAGTCAGTAGCTTCAAACATTTCTGGTATATGAAAAACATGTTTTTCAATGGCAAAAATCAATGAATATTGTAAATGCACAAACAGTAATATCTCCACATTGCACGGTGCAATTCTGAAATTTTTAGCTTTTTCCTGTTAATCCTAGCATGATAAAGAAGATTCAAAGAGAGTGAGATGCCAGCTCCTTTCATTCAGTCAGTAGCTTCAAACATTTCTGGTATATGAAAAACATGTTATTCAATGGCAAAAATCAATGAATATTGTAAATGCACAAACAGTAATATCTCCACATTGCACGGTGCAATTCTGAAATTTTTAGCTTTTTCCTATTAATCCTAGCATGATAAAGAAGATTCAAAGAGAGTGAGATGCCAGCTCCTTTCATTCAGTCAGTAGCTTCAAACATTTCTGGTATATGAAAAACATGTTTTTCAATGGCAAAAATCAATGAATATTGTAAATGCACAAACAGTAATATCTCCACATTGCAAGGTGCAATTCTGAAATTTTTTGCTTTTTCCTGCTAATCCTAGCATGATAAAGAAGATTCAAAGAGAGTGAGATGCCAGCTCCTTTCATTCAGTCAGTAGCTTCAAACATTTCTGGTATATGAAAAACATGTTTTTCAATGGCAAAAATCAATGAATATTGTAAATGCACAAACAGTAATATCTCCACATTGCACGGTGCAATTCTGAAATTTTTTGCTTTTTCCTGCTAATCCTAGCATGATAAAGAAGATTCAAAGAGAGTGAGATGCCAGCTCCTTTCATTCAGTCAGTAGCTTCAAACATTTCTGGTATATGAAAAACATGTTTTTCAATGGCAAAAATCAATGAATATTGCAAATGCACAAACAGTAATATCTCCACATTGCACGGTGCAATTCTGAAATTTTTAGCTTTGTCCTGTTAATCCTAGCATGATAAAGAAGATTCAAAGAGAGTGAGATGCCAGCTCCTTTCATTCAGTCATTAGCTTCAAACATTTCTGGTATATGAAAAACATGTTTTTCAATGGCAAAAATCAATGAATATTGTAAATGCACAAACAGTAATATCTCCACATTGCACGGTGCAATTCTGAAATTTTTAGCTTTTTCCTGTTAATCCTAGCATGATAAAGAAGATTCAAAGAGAGTGAGATGCCAGCTCCTTTCATTCAGTCAGTAGCTTCAAACATTTCTGGTATATGAAAAACATGTTTTTCAATGGCAAAAATCAATGAATATTGTAAATGCACAAACAGTAATATCTCCACATTGCACGGTGCAATTCTGAAATTTTTAGCTTTTTCCTGTTAATCCTAGCATGATAAAGAAGATTCAAAGAGAGTGAGATGCCAGCTCCTTTCATTCAGTCATTAGCTTCAAACATTTCTGGTATATGAAAAACATGTTTTTCAATGGCAAAAATCAATGAATATTGTAAATGCACAAACAGTAATATCTCCACATTGCACGGTGCAATTCTGAAATTTTTAGCTTTTTCCTGTTAATCCTAGCATGATAAAGAAGATTCAAAGAGAGTGAGATGCCAGCTCCTTTCATTCAGTCAGTAGCTTCAAACATTTCTGGTATATGAAAAACATGTTTTTCAATGGCAAAAATCAATGAATATTGTAAATGCACAAACAGTAATATCTCCACATTGCAAGGTGCAATTCTGAAATTTTTTGCTTTTTCCTGTTAATCCTAGCATGATAAAGAAGATTCAAAGAGAGTGAGTTGCCAGCTCCTTTCATTCAGTCAGTAGCTTCAAACATTTCTGGTATATGAAAAACATGTTTTTCAATGGCAAAAATCAATGAATATTGTAAATGCACAAACAGTAATATCTCCACATTGCAAGGTGCAATTCTGAAATTTTTTGCTTTTTCCTGCTAATCCTAGCATGATAAAGAAGATTCAAAGAGAGTGAGATGCCAGCTCCTTTCATTCAGTCAGTAGCTTCAAACATTTCTGGTATATGAAAAACATGTTTTTCAATGGCAAAAATCAATGAATATTGTAAATGCACAAACAGTAATATCTCCACATTGCACGGTGCAATTCTGAAATTTTTAGCTTTTTCCTGTTAATCCTAGCATGATAAAGAAGATTCAAAGAGAGTGAGATGCCAGCTCCTTTCATTCAGTCAGTAGCTTCAAACATTTCTGGTATATGAAAAACATGTTTTTCAATGGCAAAAATCAATGAATATTGTAAATGCACAAACAGTAATATCTCCACATTGCAAGGTGCAATTCTGAAATTTTTTGCTTTTTCCTGTTAATCCTAGCATGATAAAGAAGATTCAAAGAGAGTGAGATGCCAGCTCCTTTCATTCAGTCAGTAGCTTCAAACATTTCTGGTATATGAAAAACATGTTTTTCAATGGCAAAAATCAATGAATATTGTAAATGCACAAACAGTAATATCTCCACATTGCACGGTGCAATTCTGAAATTTTTAGCTTTTTCCTGTTAATCCTAGCATGATAAAGAAGATTCAAAGAGAGTGAGATGCCAGCTCCTTTCATTCAGTCATTAGCTTCAAACATTTCTGGTATATGAAAAACATGTTTTTCAATGGCAAAAATCAATGAATATTGTAAATGCACAAACAGTAATATCTCCACATTGCACGGTGCAATTCTGAAATTTTTAGCTTTTTCCTGTTAATCCTAGCATGATAAAGAAGATTCAAAGAGAGTGAGATGCCAGCTCCTTTCATTCAGTCAGTAGCTTCAAACATTTCTGGTATATGAAAAACATGTTTTTCAATGGCAAAAATCAATGAATATTGTAAATGCACAAACAGTAATATCTCCACATTGCAAGGTGCAATTCTGAAATTTTTTGCTTTTTCCTGTTAATCCTAGCATGATAAAGAAGATTCAAAGAGAGTGAGATGCCAGCTCCTTTCATTCAGTCAGTAGCTTCAAACATTTCTGGTATATGAAAAACATGTTTTTCAATGGCAAAAATCAATGAATATTGTAAATGCACAAACAGTAATATCTCCACATTGCAAGGTGCAATTCTGAAATTTTTTGCTTTTTCCTGCTAATCCTAGCATGATAAAGAAGATTCAAAGAGAGTGAGATGCCAGCTCCTTTCATTCAGTCAGTAGCTTCAAACATTTCTGGTATATGAAAAACATGTTTTTCAATGGCAAAAATCAATGAATATTGTAAATGCACAAACAGTAATATCTCCACATTGCACGGTGCAATTCTGAAATTTTTAGCTTTTTCCTGTTAATCCTAGCATGATAAAGAAGATTCAAAGAGAGTGAGATGCCAGCTCCTTTCATTCAGTCAGTAGCTTCAAACATTTCTGGTATATGAAAAACATGTTTTTCAATGGCAAAAATCAATGAATATTGTAAATGCACAAACAGTAATATCTCCACATTGCAAGGTGCAATTCTGAAATTTTTTGCTTTTTCCTGCTAATCCTAGTATGATAAAGAAGATTCAAAGAGAGTGAGATGCCAGCTCCTTTCATTCAGTCAGTAGCTTCAAACATTTCTGGTATATGAAAAACATGTTTTTCAATGGCAAAAATCAATGAATATTGTAAATGCACAAACAGTAATATCTCCACATTGCACGGTGCAATTCTGAAATTTTTAGCTTTTTCCTGTTAATCCTAGCATGATAAAGAAGATTCAAAGAGAGTGAGATGCCAGCTCCTTTCATTCAGTCAGTAGCTTCAAACATTTCTGGTATATGAAAAACATGTTTTTCAATGGCAAAAATCAATGAATATTGTAAATGCACAAACAGTAATATCTCCACATTGCAAGGTGCAATTCTGAAATTTTTTGCTTTTTCCTGTTAATCCTAGCATGATAAAGAAGATTCAAAGAGAGTGAGATGCCAGCTCCTTTCATTCAGTCAGTAGCTTCAAACATTTCTGGTATATGAAAAACATGTTTTTCAATGGCAAAAATCAATGAATATTGTAAATGCACAAACAGTAATATCTCCACATTGCAAGGTGCAATTCTGAAATTTTTTGCTTTTTCCTGCTAATCCTAGCATGATAAAGAAGATTCAAAGAGAGTGAGATGCCAGCTCCTTTCATTCAGTCAGTAGCTTCAAACATTTCTGGTATATGAAAAACATGTTTTTCAATGGCAAAAATCAATGAATATTGTAAATGCACAAACAGTAATATCTCCACATTGCACGGTGCAATTCTGAAATTTTTAGCTTTTTCCTGTTAATCCTAGCATGATAAAGAAGATTCAAAGAGAGTGAGATGCCAGCTCCTTTCATTCAGTCAGTAGCTTCAAACATTTCTGGTATATGAAAAACATGTTTTTCAATGGCAAAAATCAATGAATATTGTAAATGCACAAACAGTAATATCTCCACATTGCAAGGTGCAATTCTGAAATGTTTTGCTTTTTCCTGCTAATCCTAGCATGATAAAGAAGATTCAAAGAGAGTGAGATGCCAGCTCCTTTCATTCAGTCAGTAGCTTCAAACATTTCTGGTATATGAAAAACATGTTTTTCAATGGCAAAAATCAATGAATATTGTAAATGCACAAACAGTAATATCTCCACATTGCAAGGTGCAATTCTGAAATTTTTTGCTTTTTCCTGCTAATCCTAGCATGATAAAGAAGATTCAAAGAGAGTGAGATGTCAGCTCCTTTCATTCAGTCAGTAGCTTCAAACATTTCTGGTATATGAAAAACATGTTTTTCAATGGCAAAAATCAATGAATATTGTAAATGCACAAACAGTAATATCTCCACATTGCACGGTGCAATTCTGAAATTTTTAGCTTTTTCCTGTTAATCCTAGCATGATAAAGAAGATTCAAAGAGAGTGAGATGCCAGCTCCTTTCATTCAATCAGTAGCTTCAAACATTTCTGGTATATGAAAAACATGTTTTTCAATGGCAAAAATCAATGAATATTGTAAATGCACAAACAGTAATATCTCCACATTGCAAGGTGCAATTCTGAAATTTTTTGCTTTTTCCTGCTAATCCTAGCATGATAAAGAAGATTCAAAGAGAGTGAGATGCCAGCTCCTTTCATTCAGTCAGAAGCTTCAAACATTTCTGGTATATGAAAAACATGTTTTTCAATGGCAAAAATCAATGAATATTGTAAATGCACAAACAGTAATATCTCCACATTGCACGGTGCAATTCTGAAATTTTTAGCTTTTTCCTGTTAATCCTAGCATGATAAAGAAGATTCAAAGAGAGTGAGATGCCAGCTCCTTTCATTCAGTCAGTAGCTTCAAACATTTCTGGTATATGAAAAACATGTTTTTCAATGGCAAAAATCAATGAATATTGTAAATGCACAAACAGTAATATCTCCACATTGCAAGGTGCAATTCTGAAATTTTTTGCTTTTTCCTGCTAATCCTAGCATGATAAAGAAGATTCAAAGAGAGTGAGATGCCAGCTCCTTTCATTCAGTCAGTAGCTTCAAACATTTCTGGTATATGAAAAACATGTTTTTCAATGGCAAAAATCAATGAATATTGTAAATGCACAAACAGTAATATCTCCACATTGCACGGTGCAATTCTGAAATTTTTAGCTTTTTCCTATTAATCCTAGCATGATTCAGAAGATTCAAAGAGAGTGAGATGCCAGCTCCTTTCATTCAGTCAGTAGCTTCAAACATTTCTGGTATATGAAAAACATGTTTTTCAATGGCAAAAATCAATGAATATTGTAAATGCACAAACAGTAATATCTCCACATTGCAAGGTGCAATTCTGAAATTTTTTGCTTTTTCCTGCTAATCCTAGCATGATAAAGAAGATTCAAAGAGAGTGAGATGCCAGCTCCTTTCATTCAGTCAGTAGCTTCAAACATTTCTGGTATATGAAAAACATGTTTTTCAATGGCAAAGATCAATGAATATTGTAAATGCACAAACAGTAATATCTCCACATTGCACGGTGCAATTCTGAATTTTTTAGCTTTTTCCTGTTAATCCTAGCATGATAAAGAAGATTCAAAGAGAGTGAGATGCCAGCTCCTTTCATTCAGTCAGTAGCTTCAAACATTTCTGGTATATGAAAAACATGTTTTTCAATGGCAAAAATCAATGAATATTGTAAATGCACAAACAGTAATATCTCCACATTGCAAGGTGCAATTCTGAAATTTTTTGCTTTTTCCTGCTAATCCTAGCATGATAAAGAAGATTCAAAGAGAGTGAGATGCCAGCTCCTTTCATTCAGTCAGTAGCTTCAAACATTTCTGGTATATGAAAAACATGTTTTTCAATGGCAAAAATCAATGAATATTGTAAATGCACAAACAGTAATATCTCCACATTGCACGGTGCAATTCTGAAATTTTTAGCTTTTTCCTGTTAATCCTAGCATGATAAAGAAGATTCAAAGAGAGTGAGATGACAGCTCCTTTCATTCAGTCAGTAGCTTCAAACATTTCTGGTATATGAAAAACATGTTTTTCAATGGCAAAAATCAATGAATATTGCAAATGCACAAACAGTAATATCTCCACATTGCACGGTGCAATTCTGAAATTTTTAGCTTTGTCCTGTTAATCCTAGCATGATAAAGAAGATTCAAAGAGAGTGAGATGCCAGCTCCTTTCATTCAGTCAGTAGCTTCAAACATTTCTGGTATATGAAAAACATGTTTTTCAATGGCAAAAATCAATGAATATTGTAAATGCACAAACAGTAATATCTCCACATTGCACGGTGCAATTCTGAAATTTTTTGCTTTTTCCTGTTAATCCTAGCATGATAAAGAAGATTCAAAGAGAGTGAGATGCCAGCTCCTTTCATTCAGTCATTAGCTTCAAACATTTCTGGTATATGAAAAACATGTTTTTCAATGGCAAAAATCAATGAATATTGTAAATGCACAAACAGTAATATCTCCACATTGCACGGTGCAATTCTGAAATTTTTAGCTTTTTCCTGTTAATCCTAGCATAATAAAGAAGATTCAAAGAGAGTGAGATGCCAGCTCCTTTCATTCAGTCAGTAGCTTCAAACATTTCTGGTATATGAAAAACATGTTTTTCAATGGCAAAAATCAATGAATATTGTAAATGCACAAACAGTAATATCTCCACATTGCACGGTGCAATTCTGAAATTTTTAGCTTTTTCCTGTTAATCCTAGCATGATAAAGAAGATTCAAAGAGAGTGAGATGCCAGCTCCTTTCATTCAGTCATTAGCTTCAAACATTTCTGGTATATGAAAAACATGTTTTTCAATGGCAAAAATCAATGAATATTGTAAATGCACAAACAGTAATATCTCCACATTGCACGGTGCAATTCTGAAATTTTTAGCTTTTTCCTGTTAATCCTAGCATGATAAAGAAGATTCAAAGAGAGTGAGATGCCAGCTCCTTTCATTCAGTCATTAGCTTCAAACATTTCTGGTATATGAAAAACATGTTTTTCAATGGCAAAAATCAATGAATATTGTAAATGCACAAACAGTAATATCTCCACATTGCAAGGTGCAATTCTGAAATTTTTTGCTTTTTCCTGCTAATCCTAGCATGATAAAGAAGATTCAAAGAGAGTGAGATGCCAGCTCCTTTCATTCAGTCAGTAGCTTCAAACATTTCTGGTATATGAAAAACATGTTTTTCAATGGCAAAAATCAATGAATATTGTAAATGCACAAACAGTAATATCTCCACATTGCAAGGTGCAATTCTGAAATTTTTTGCTTTTTCCTGCTAATCCTAGCATGATAAAGAAGATTCAAAGAGAGTGAGATGCCAGCTCCTTTCATTCAGTCAGTAGCTTCAAACATTTCTGGTATATGAAAAACATGTTTTTCAATGGCAAAAATCAATGAATATTGTAAATGCACAAACAGTAATATCTCCACATTGCACGGTGCAATTCTGAAATTTTTTGCTTTTTCCTGCTAATCCTAGCATGATAAAGAAGATTCAAAGAGAGTGAGATGCCAGCTCCTTTCATTCAGTCAGTAGCTTCAAACATTTCTGGTATATGAAAAACATGTTTTTCAATGGCAAAAATCAATGAATATTGTAAATGCACAAACAGTAATATCTCCACATTGCACGGTGCAATTCTGAAATTTTTTGCTTTTTCCTGTTAATCCTAGCATGATAAAGAAGATTCAAAGAGAGTGAGATGCCAGCTCCTTTCATTCAGTCATTAGCTTCAAACATTTCTGGTATATGAAAAACATGTTTTTCAATGGCAAAAATCAATGAATATTGTAAATGCACAAACAGTAATATCTCCACATTGCACGGTGCAATTCTGAAATTTTTAGCTTTTTCCTGTTAATCCTAGCATAATAAAGAAGATTCAAAGAGAGTGAGATGCCAGCTCCTTTCATTCAGTCAGTAGCTTCAAACATTTCTGGTATATGAAAAACATGTTTTTCAATGGCAAAAATCAATGAATATTGTAAATGCACAAACAGTAATATCTCCACATTGCACGGTGCAATTCTGAAATTTTTAGCTTTTTCCTGTTAATCCTAGCATGATAAAGAAGATTCAAAGAGAGTGAGATGCCAGCTCCTTTCATTCAGTCATTAGCTTCAAACATTTCTGGTATATGAAAAACATGTTTTTCAATGGCAAAAATCAATGAATATTGTAAATGCACAAACAGTAATATCTCCACATTGCACGGTGCAATTCTGAAATTTTTAGCTTTTTCCTGTTAATCCTAGCATGATAAAGAAGATTCAAAGAGAGTGAGATGCCAGCTCCTTTCATTCAGTCATTAGCTTCAAACATTTCTGGTATATGAAAAACATGTTTTTCAATGGCAAAAATCAATGAATATTGTAAATGCACAAACAGTAATATCTCCACATTGCAAGGTGCAATTCTGAAATTTTTTGCTTTTTCCTGCTAATCCTAGCATGATAAAGAAGATTCAAAGAGAGTGAGATGCCAGCTCCTTTCATTCAGTCAGTAGCTTCAAACATTTCTGGTATATGAAAAACATGTTTTTCAATGGCAAAAATCAATGAATATTGTAAATGCACAAACAGTAATATCTCCACATTGCAAGGTGCAATTCTGAAATTTTTTGCTTTTTCCTGCTAATCCTAGCATGATAAAGAAGATTCAAAGAGAGTGAGATGCCAGCTCCTTTCATTCAGTCAGTAGCTTCAAACATTTCTGGTATATGAAAAACATGTTTTTCAATGGCAAAAATCAATGAATATTGTAAATGCACAAACAGTAATATCTCCACATTGCACGGCGCAATTCTGAAATTTTTAGCTTTTTCCTGTTAATCCTAGCATGATAAAGAAGATTCAAAGAGAGTGAGATGCCAGCTCCTTTCATTCAGTCAGTAGCTTCAAACATTTCTGGTATATGAAAAACATGTTTTTCAATGGCAAAAATCAATGAATATTGTAAATGCACAAACAGTAATATCTCCACATTGCAAGGTGCAATTCTGAAATTTTTTGCTTTTTCCTGCTAATCCTAGCATGATAAAGAAGATTCAAAGAGAGTGAGATGCCAGCTCCTTTCATTCAGTCAGTAGCTTCAAACATTTCTGGTATATGAAAAACATGTTTTTCAATGGCAAAAATCAATGAATATTGTAAATGCACAAACAGTAATATCTCCACATTGCAAGGTGCAATTCTGAAATTTTTTGCTTTTTCCTGTTAATCCTAGCATGATAAAGAAGATTCAAAGAGAGTGAGATGCCAGCTCCTTTCATTCAGTCAGTAGCTTCAAACATTTCTGGTATATGAAAAACATGTTTTTCAATGGCAAAAATCAATGAATATTGTAAATGCACAAACAGTAATATCTCCACATTGCAAGGTGCAATTCTGAAATTTTTTGCTTTTTCCTGCTAATCCTAGCATGATAAAGAAGATTCAAAGAGAGTGAGATGCCAGCTCCTTTCATTCAGTCAGTAGCTTCAAACATTTCTGGTATATGAAAAACATGTTTTTCAATGGCAAAAATCAATGAATATTGTAAATGCACAAACAGTAATATCTCCACATTGCAAGGTGCAATTCTGAAATTTTTTGCTTTTTCCTGCTAATCCTAGCATGATAAAGAAGATTCAAAGAGAGTGAGATGCCAGCTCCTTTCATTCAGTCAGTAGCTTCAAACATTTCTGGTATATGAAAAACATGTTTTTCAATGGCAAAAATCAATGAATATTGTAAATGCACAAACAGTAATATCTCCACATTGCAAGGTGCAATTCTGAAATTTTTTGCTTTTTCCTGCTAATCCTAGCATGATAAAGAAGATTCAAAGAGAGTGAGATGCCAGCTCCTTTCATTCAGTCAGTAGCTTCAAACATTTCTGGTATATGAAAAACATGTTTTTCAATGGCAAAAATCAATGAATATTGTAAATGCACAAACAGTAATATCTCCACATTGCACGGTGCAATTCTGAAATTTTTAGCTTTTTCCTGTTAATCCTAGCATGATAAAGAAGATTCAAAGAGAGTGAGATGCCAGCTCCTTTCATTCAGTCAGTAGCTTCAAACATTTCTGGTATATGAAAAACATGTTTTTCAATGGCAAAAATCAATGAATATTGTAAATGCACAAACAGTAATATCTCCACATTGCAAGGTGCAATTCTGAAATTTTTTGCTTTTTCCTGCTAATCCTAGCATGATAAAGAAGTTTCAAAGAGAGTGAGATGCCAGCTCCTTTCATTCAGTCAGTAGCTTCAAACATTTCTGGTATATGAAAAACATGTTTTTCAATGGCAAAAATCAATGAATATTGTAAATGCACAAACAGTAATATCTCCACATTGCAAGGTGCAATTCTGAAATTTTTTGCTTTTTCCTGCTAATCCTAGCATGATAAAGAAGTTTCAAAGAGAGTGAGATGCCAGCTCCTTTCATTCAGTCAGTAGCTTCAAACATTTCTGGTATATGAAAAACATGTTTTTCAATGGCAAAAATCAATGAATATTGTAAATGCACAAACAGTAATATCTCCACATTGCACGGTGCAATTCTGAAATTTTTAGCTTTTTCCTGTTAATCCTAGCATGATAAAGAAGATTCAAAGAGAGTGAGATGCCAGCTCCTTTCATTCAGTCAGTAGCTTCAAACATTTCTGGTATATGAAAAACATGTTTTTCAATGGCAAAAATCAATGAATATTGTAAATGCACAAACAGTAATATCTCCACATTGCAAGGTGCAATTCTGAAATTTTTTGCTTTTTCCTGCTAATCCTAGCATGATAAAGAAGATTCAAAGAGAGTGAGATGCCAGCTCCTTTCATTCAGTCAGTAGCTTCAAACATTTCTGGTATATGAAAAACATGTTTTTCAATGGCAAAAATCAATGAATATTGTAAATGCACAAACAGTAATATCTCCACATTGCAAGGTGCAATTCTGAAATTTTTTGCTTTTTCCTGCTAATCCTAGCATGATAAAGAAGATTCAAAGAGAGTGAGATGCCAGCTCCTTTCATTCAGTCAGTAGCTTCAAACATTTCTGGTATATGAAAAACATGTTTTTCAATGGCAAAAATCAATGAATATTGTAAATGCACAAACAGTAATATCTCCACATTGCAAGGTGCAATTCTGAAATTTTTTGCTTTTTCCTGCTAATCCTAGCATGATAAAGAAGATTCAAAGAGAGTGAGATGCCAGCTCCTTTCATTCAGTCAGTAGCTTCAAACATTTCTGGTATATGAAAAACATGTTTTTCAATGGCAAAAATCAATGAATATTGTAAATGCACAAACAGTAATATCTCCACATTGCACGGTGCAATTCTGAAATTTTTAGCTTTTTCCTGTTAATCCTAGCATGATAAAGAAGATTCAAAGAGAGTGAGATGCCAGCTCCTTTCATTCAGTCAGTAGCTTCAAACATTTCTGGTATATGAAAAACATGTTTTTCAATGGCAAAAATCAATGAATATTGTAAATGCACAAACAGTAATATCTCCACATTGCAAGGTGCAATTCTGAAATTTTTTGCTTTTTCCTGCTAATCCTAGCATGATAAAGAAGTTTCAAAGAGAGTGAGATGCCAGCTCCTTTCATTCAGTCAGTAGCTTCAAACATTTCTGGTATATGAAAAACATGTTTTTCAATGGCAAAAATCAATGAATATTGTAAATGCACAAACAGTAATATCTCCACATTGCAAGGTGCAATTCTGAAATTTTTTGCTTTTTCCTGCTAATCCTAGCATGATAAAGAAGTTTCAAAGAGAGTGAGATGCCAGCTCCTTTCATTCAGTCAGTAGCTTCAA